>NC_091166.1:41867079-41919199 GCF_040958095.1 Procambarus clarkii | reverse complement strand
CGGGCGGTGCTTCACGGGCGGTGCTCGGGCTTCACGGGCGGTGCTTCACGGGCGGTGCTTCACGGGCGGTGCTTCACGGGCGGTGCTTCACGGGCGGTGCTTCACGGGCGGTGCTTCACAGGCGGTGCTTCACAGGCGGTGCTTCACAGGCGGTGCTTCACAGGTGGTGCTTCACAGGCGGTGCTTCACAGGCGGTGCTTCACAGGTGGTGCTTCACAGGTGGTGCTTCACAGGCGGTGCTTCACAGGCGGTGCTGGATTAGGCAAATTGATGCAACTAGCTATTTGTGAAATTGGAAGGACAATTGTAAGTAACTTTATAAAATATTTCATAGCATTTCTCAGAGAATTTTAGAAATTTGGTGTACTCGCCTATTTGTGTTTGCGCGGGTTGAGCTTTGGCTCTTTGGTCCCGCCTCTCAACTGTCAATCAACTGGTGTGACTGTTATGGTGGTGTTAACTGGCGGGCTCCAGTGGAAGGTGTTCTTAACTAGTGGGCTCCAGTCGATGGGAAAATTGTCATGAAATATTACACGGTATAATGATCGTTGTACTTGATCAACTGGGGTTTTAATTCCTACGGTAGACGTCGTCCAGCAGTGCCGTCCACAATACACAAGGGTTCAGAACGTGTATGTAACCCTGGACAACACGGGTTCAGAACAGGACGGTTTTGCCTCACAGTAAATATTCACACATTTCGCAAAAACCTTTCGAGAAATGTGACTATGGTCTTTATTGCACACAATGTACTCAAAAGGAATTACTAGAAACGTAGGGAGATTGATCTTTAATTCCCTAACGAACAAAACCCAGTGTGTAAAAATCAGCAAAGTACATTTAATTTATTAAATGTTCATTTAACATTTAATAAATTCAATGTTTAATACAATTAAATGAAGGAAGGCTCTTAACGCCTTCCGTCTTGCTCTTCCGCATTCTTCCGTATATCATTCTTTTTCTCTCCTCCTGTCTAATCCTCCACTACTTCACCATGTAGTCTTAAAAATGTTATCTTAAATTATACCGAGCACCACAGGTGTATCTGCGGGGGACATAACCTGAAGATTTTATATAGAGGGTATAAAGTTAATGACGTTTACTAAATTATTTGAGTGAATGGGCCTACTTTTTACAGCCAGTTCGTCGTCAAAACTGAAACCATATTCGTGTCTGATTACAGATTTTTCTTGTGTTATTTAGGAATCGCTGAAAAAATTATATTCCTTTAAATTTTGATTGTACCTTACATCGGGGCAGGCAGCCGTCCCCTTGGAGACGAAAGCTGATGGATTTTGGATTCGTGACTTAGTTGGGTTTTACAAGGGCTAGGCGAGGAAACATGGGAGGACGGAGGGGTCAGCCCCGGTTGGTTGATGGTCTTTGATTTTCTCGCCTTAGTGTCTGTCTCACAGACTCTACATTATTAAAACAGTTAACGCTGAAAAGCATCACTGAGAGTACTCAGGGTATGGGTAACGATGTTTATCAGTGCTATACCAACGGTTCTGTAGAAGAAGGTGGACGATGTACCGGGTGTGCATGTAATATATTTGAACAATCTTCTCTCGTACATACAGCAATGAAGCGCGTCAATGACTGGGCAAGTACAACTCAAACCGAACTTGCAGGCATATACCTTGCCACTGAATTTTTAAAAGACAAAGGCAGTGGACTTACATACTGTGACTCGCAGAGTGCACTCCTGGCACTGAACGCACATAGTAGTAACACCCAGAAAATAGTAAATGATATTCGAATGAAAGTTTTAGGTGCTAAAGAAAACAGATTTGAAATTAAATTCCTATGGATACCATCACATGTTGGCATCTCAAGGCATGACACTGTTGATGTGCTTGCAAAGACAGCCTGTTGAAAACCAGTAGTAGAAATTGATATGGGTGTTTCACTAGCAGTGACAAAGAGAATACTTAAACAAATATCTAATGAAAATCTCACCGACCTAACAAATTCATAAAGACCTGAAAGTTGTAGTATTAAATATTATGATAGATATCGTGAGGAGACATTCACATATGGGACTAATAGAACAAGAACCCGGCAATGTGATGTTATAGTGGCCAGAATACGCCTGGGATATAGACGTATCTGGCAGCTTTCTCAAAACCCAAATGTCGAGTACACAATGTGTCAACTTTGTGAAAGAGAAAACATGCACTCTCTTGAACATTATATTGTAGAATGTCCCATATTGACTGACTTTCGCCCTCCTGGGCTGAGGTATGCTGAACTCTGTAATTACTATATGAGTACTGGAACACTTGATGATATATTGGACTTGTATCCAAGATTGACCATGTAATGTATCAATCCATACAATGTATGTATGTGATGTAACTATATAACCTGAGCTTGTAAAAGCACCTTAATTACCTTCAGTGATTAGGTAAGTGCTTAATAACACACTAGTTTCTCTATCAGCTATCTTACCCTCTCAAAGTAAGAGAGCCATAAATGTATGTGTACGTATGTATATGTGTATATGTGTGTGTGTATATATATATATATATATATATATATATATATATATATATATATATATATATATACATATATACACACATACTATATATATATATAAAGTATGTGTGTGTGTGTGTGTGCGCGTATGTATATGTATAAAGTATACCTGGTTGATACCTGGTTGATGGGGTTCTGGGAGTTGTTCTACTCCCCAAGCCCGGCTCGAGGCCAGGCTTGACTTGTGAGAGTTTGTGGAAGCTGATCAGAATTACATTTCACCTTTGTAAATGCACATTAATTGATGCTATGTAAAGAACACATCGACCACTTTATGTAGGGCAGACGTAACTCTGTGTATCTATGTATTTATGTCTGTAGGTTAGCCTAGCATTTTAAAAGCGCTACAGTCACCACCTGTGGTTGATTGTTCATTAAATCCCTGAACTATATGTTTAACAGATCTCTCACCTTGTCCATGGAGGACAGAAGAAAATGTATATATGCTGGTTAGCATTGTTAATGTGTGGCCACGTCTGTGGTAGAAAATAATAATAATAATAAAAACTCTCTCCCTCTCACTGTGTATTATACACTTCTTCCTTCTCCCTACCTCTCCCTCCCTTCCCTCTCCTTCTCCCTCCCTCCCCTTTTCTTCCTTCCTCCCCTTTTCTTCCTTTTCCCCTTTTCTCCCTCCCCCCCTGTCTCCCCCTTCTCTCCTAATGTAAACTTTCTAATGGCTGTGTAGATAATGTTATTTCTTCAAGAAGTGCCGGACCAACGGGGTTGTGGTGGATATATGGACCTGCGGGCCATTCCAAACAGCCTGTTGGACCAAGCTCTCAAGTCAACCCTGGCCCCGGACCGAGCTTGGGGAGTTGAAAAACTCCCAGAACCCCATCCAGGTACAATCCAGGTAGCGAGAGGAGATGGAGTGCGTAAGAATTCCACAGATTTTTAATTCCTTTAATTAAATTTATTATTGGAGATCGGTTAACTCTTAAGTTTTTACGGACAATTACCGTCTAAATATTCCTTCAGTAATTTTTATTGATAAGTGCGAATATTTTATTTGTCAAAGTTTAATTAATAACTTCATCACTAGGTTGTACCTTTGCGACTCATTAATGTTGAAAGTTTTAAGTTTTTTTTCCATTTTAAGTAAAATTCTTACTGTGTGTTTTTTAACGTTGCTCCGTGTTTGATTAATCCTGTCATTATAAAAACTCTTTAAAAAAAAGTAGAAAGTGCTGCTTTGCTTAATGTATATAGAATTTTTCCTCCACTTTCCAAGATATGAAAGAGTGCATGTTGACTTGTAGTAGGGATGGAGAACATTATATGTTGCTCCGGACGCTCTTGCTGCTAAGTTTTGTGGATGTTTCAGGCTGTTGGTGCTTCGTTTTGTGGATGTTTCAGGCTGTTGGTGCTTCGTTTTGTGGATGTTTCAGGCTGTTGGGGCTTCGTTTTGTGGATGTTTCAGGCTGTTGGTGCTTAGTTTTGTGGATGTTTCAGGCTGTTGGGGCTTCGTTTTGTGGATGTTTCAGGCTGTTGGGGCTTCGTTTTGTGGATGTTTCAGGCTGTTGGGGCTTCGTTTTGTGGATGTTTCAGGCTGTTGGGGCTTCGTTTTGTGGATGTTTCAGGCTGTTGGGGCTTCGTTTTGTGGATGTTTCAGGCTGTTGGGGCTTCGTTTTGTGGATGTTTTCGCACTACCGCCTGAGGAGTCCAGGGACGCGGGTTCGAATCCAATGTACGGCCTTAATATTGTCATATAAATTTATTATATTGTCATTTCATTGTGCAGTTACCAATAAGTTTAGTAATCTAACCTAACGAAAAGTTTGACTTGAGTTTACGTAAAAATACCACCACATTCATGCATAGGGAGGCGTGGGGGGGGGGGGAAGCTCGTAAGCGGAGGGGGAAATGAGTTGAGCAAGAGGGGACTAAGGAGAGGAAATTTCTTGATGGTGGGGAAGGGGGATCGAGCCGAGACTAATGGAAAAGGTGTGATAGTGTGGATACAGCGAGGGGGGGGGGGTGGAGAGGGGAGGGGGAACTGAAGGTAAAATGATTGTGTGGAGGTGGAGGGGGGGGGGGAATACCATGGAATATTTAACGGTGAGGGCAGGTAGAGATGGAGGGGGTGATAGTCATCTCGGATGGAGGGAGCGAGCAGGGAGGGGAGGGAGGGAGCAGGGACGGGAGGGAAGGAGCAGGGAGGGGAGGGAAGGGCGCAGGGAGGGAGGGTAGGGACCAGGGAGGGGAGGGGAGGGAAGGGGGCAGGGAGGGAGGGTAGGGAGCAGGGAGGGGAGGGGAGAGAAGGGAGCAGAGAGAGGAGATGAGGGGAGGGAGGTAGCAGGCAGGCAGGGAGGGGGAAGGGAGGGGGAGCGAGCAAACTGGGGGAGTAAAGGAGGGAGCAAGGAGGTTAGTGAGCAAAGGGAGGATGGAGCAAAAAAAACCCAGGTTAATTACACTTCATTATGAAACTATTATTTTTTGTGTGTTTGCGCAGTAAGGGTTCTCGGGTGCTTATTTTTCCTGGTCTCATGCTCGCTAATTTGTTGTCCGAGTGTACGAGTGCGGTGTCTCCCGTGAGGTATGGAGACTTGTAACACGGATTTTGTCCAATAAACGTGATTTGAAGATGGTGTTAGGAACACGCACTTAGTTGATTACATGAGAATGGTGTAAGATAAATGGTGCGGACTCTGGCGTAACAATGTGGGTGTTTGTGCTGAGAGAGGCACATATAATAGAGGGAGGGAGGGAGAGAAAAACGCAAATAAAGGGGGTGGAGATATATAAAGGTACGAATGATTGTGATTCATAGAGAGTTACGGGCTTTCATATTATATATATATATATATATATATATATATATATATATATATATATATATATTATTACGGGGCTCACCATATCCTGTGCTACATGGACACTTCGTCCTGAGTAGCTAAATCTTTAACAACGACAACATTGTGATTCATACGTCAAGCTGCGAGCAACTGCATGCAACAACTTGGTTGGTCAGATCACCAGCCAGATGGCCTGGTTAGAGACCGGGCCGCGGGGACGTTGATCCTTCGAATCAAAGTAAGGTAATTGTACTGTAAAGTAGGGAGGGAGGGAAGGAGAGATCTGTATTTTCTCCTGCCTGCGCTGTAGTGAATACAGATTTAGGCATTTGAGTCTATCCCAGTAATTCTACGGGCTCACCATAGCCCGTGCTACTTGGAACTTTTTGTTCCAGGTAGCGGATCTTAAACAACAACAACCACCCAGTAATTAAGATGGTTTATTGAGTAGATTCTAACAGTAAAGAATCTCGGCGCACACTCCAGGTCAGTAATTTCTCCAGCTTTGAAAGTGTCTTATTATTGTGCAACCATATTCCACTCTAGAGTGCACTAACGTCTTGAAAAGTATCATCATTGGTATCATCTCTAGTTTCAAAGGTTCTTGTTATCCAACCTGTCATTTTTCTTGCAGTTGTGACGACTACTTTATTGTGTTCTTTAAAGGTAAGGTCTTCCGACATGAGTACACCCAAATCCTTTACATTATTTTTGCGTTCTATGTTATTATTTAACTGCGTTTTGTACGTGGTTTCCCGTTTTATATTTTCATTTTTCCGTAGCGCATGAGCTGGAACTTCTCTTCATTAAATACCATACTATTTTCTGTAGCCCATTGAAAGACCTGATTAACATCAGTTTGGAGGTTTGCTGTGTCCTTTATATTGTCTACTCATAAAACTCCTAGTGTCATCTGCAAAGGATGATAGTGCTATAAACAATGTCACTATCACAACAATAAATGTTGTGGCTAGTGCTATAGTTTGTGTCCTTATCTACGTCCGATATGAGACTTGAGAAAGAGTACTGGAACAAATACCGAGTTTATATTTATACTTGTTAAATATTTTTTTTTGTAATCTAAACATTTATGAGCTACAGATTTTAACAACCACATTTTTTTTTCTAAACTCTCTTAGACGAGTATCGACGTATTACCTTTTTGACTGTGGTGGTGAAAGTCTGCTTCTAAACGTTTGTAAATAAACGCCATGTGGATTGTAACACTGGGGTTTCTCTTCACAGTGGGAAGTAGCTTACCATGCATAAAAACAATCAATTCTGTATGTAGTCACGTAACGATATAAGGCACGCGCACATGCGCACACGCGCACGTTCTTGAGGTGAAGGGATTGAGCTATGAAGAAAAACTGAGAGAACTGGTCACACACACACACACACACACACACACACACACACACACACACACACACACACACACACACACACACACACACACACACACACACACACACACACTCTCTCTCTCTCACTCACTCACTCACACTCTCTCACACACACTCCAGTGTAGAGAGAGAGAGAGCGGGGGGGGGGGGATGATAACAACATACAAGATTCTGAAGGAAATTGACAAAGCAGCCACAGCAGCGTTGTTCAAAACTGGGAAGAACAGAACGAGGGATCATAGATGGAAACTGGAGACGCAAATGAGTCAGAAAAACTTTTTCATGTAGGTTCATTATCGTTTTTTTTGTAAACCGTGTTACAGCGGTTTACAAGTTGAGTAAGTTAGACGTAGAAGTCGTTGACGCTAATTCGCTTCAAATTTTAAATGTAAAGATGATAGAAACGCGAGAAATTAGTCATTGCAGTAATCTACAAACGTTCGGAAGGCGGGGCCCAGGAGCCTAGCTCGACCCCTGCAATCACAGCTAGGTGAGTACACCTATGTAGCAGACCACCCCTATTAGTGTACCTATATACCAGACCACCCATATTAGTGTACCTATATACCAGACCACCCATATTAGTGTACCTATATACCAGACCACCCATATTAGTGTACCTATATACCAGACCACCCATATTAGTGTACCTATATACCAGACCACCCATATTAGTGTACCTATATACCAGACCACCCATATTAGTGTACCTATATACCAGACCACCCATATTAGTGTACCTATATACCAGACCACCCATATTAGTGTACCTATATACCAGACCACCCATATTAGTGTACCTATATACCAGACCACCCATATTAGTGTACCTATATACCAGACCACCCATATTAGTGTACCTATATACCAGACCACCCATATTAGTGTACCTATATACCAGACCACCCATATTAGTGTACCTATATACCAGACCACCCATATTAGTGTACCTATATACCAGACCACCCATATTAGTGTACCTATATACCAGACCACCCATATTAGTGTACCTATATACCAGACCACCCATATTAGTGTACCTATATACCAGACCACCCATATTAGTGTACCTATATACCAGACCACCCATATTAGAGTGGGCATGGTAGAATTTTAAACACTGTTCCATGATACATAATTATATGCTGTAAGGCACCGTTAGGTTAGTGTGTTGTCATATTGGTTCAGTAAGGACTTAGCCCTGGAAACACAAATCGTAACTGTCTCTATTTTCCGCTTGTTACAACTTGTAATAAAGTTGTTACATCTTGGCTTAACGTGTTTATGACGTATTAGAACGTTGTTACAACTTGCTATATTGGTTGTTATAACTGGTTAGGAGGTGTTAAAACTTGTTCGAATGTTGTAGCAACGTCGTAGTTTCAGTGTGTGTTAGGTGGGCTAGGACGGGTTGGCTGTGGGGCTGGCTGGCTGGTGGCAGTCACAGACAGTCAAAATAATGGGGTCACAAATGGTTGCAGCAAAACTTAGATCTTTATGAGGAAGACGTGTCCTACTCTCTAATGGTTCAGAGTTATGCATTTGGAGTCGAATCACCGCTTCTCCATTCTTTGACTTGCACAAGCCTCCCGTCTCCACCAACCACCCTCCTCCTCCACCCACAGAACACCTCACCGTCCGCGTCAGTGGCAGGGGCTGGACGGTCCCTGTAGCTCCGGCACTGTGCAAGTTGTGTCCCTGAACAAAGCCAAACACGGAGGCATAATGGGGAAAGTTTGGTAGATTTAGCAGGAGAAGGTGGAGCGAGCCCAGGGTGGGGGTCCGTGACGTGTCCCACTGCGACACGGAGGGGAGGAGGGGGGGGGGCGGCACTTACCAGTCTCGTCCTCTCACATGACAGTTAAACGCGAGTTAGTCAAATTACTCTAATTACAATCAAATTAGTCCAATGACAGTCACATTAGTTAAATGCAGTCCGTCCTCCTGTTTTGGTAATACTTATAGCAAGGATGAGGATCATAGTACATATACAGACGTACTGTAACACCATGAATGGTTGGATTTAATATTTCCTATACAACGATAGTCAGTCACACAGGATATTGACGGCGCCAGGCTGTCGGCCCTGAGCATTTTCAAAGTCACACCTTTCGAGTGTTAATTGAAATTGAAATTGAAATAAGTTTATTGAGGTAAAATACACACAAAGGGATGATGCAGCTCAAGCTCTTCTCACCCCGTTCAGTACATCGTGTTAATACATACACAGACACACATCAAGAGTGTTAATTTGTCACAGGTTGTAGAGGTCAGGTCGCGTCAAGTGACCTCGCTCTCTGCTAAGCTGATAAGTGCTGACGGGTGGCTGTGTTGTGCCCATCAAACAAGCCGCTGTCTAGGTGTGGTAGGAAGATAGCCAGGGGCTATCTCCTTGTAGGCGGAGTTTAGCTCCCGGTTCCCCCTTAAAAAACCGTGGAACTGTACATTTGACATTCAGAACTGATAGACGCAGACAGACAGACGCTAGGCCTATACAGGCCTGTACCAGACCGGTGGGGATTGTGTCTGTCAGTCATATCACCCTGCTTGGTCACCATCTTATGATCAGAGACTTAGTGAGTGAGAGTGTAAGGTGGACGTAAGGTGTTTTCCAATTTAAGTGTTGTGTAATTTTCTTTATTTTGACCTTTCTGTTTTTCTAACTTTTTTCTTGCACCCCTTTTCGTGTTCTTCATTTTTCATTCCCCTTACTTCTAACATTTCCTTTTCTTCTCCTGATTTTCTTTATTCTTTAGTCCCATCCACAACTGTAAGAAAAAATCTGGTGAAAGCATTAATGTTGAGAGGTGATTAACGTTGTCAGGTATAAATGACTGGGAGTGGGGTTCGAACCCTTTATGCTCAGAGAACAGCTAGTTCTCGCTCCTCTCCCCCCCCCCCGGCCTCGTAGTCACTGATAGGTAAGTACATTGTAAGAACATGTTCTCGCTATCACAGTAAAAGAACGTATCGTATGGAGAGACAGAGCGAACAGAATTATACAAGGATTAGTTCCAATTTCAAACGTCAAGGTTATTCCTGGTTGATTGGACAGTCAAACTATTGCTACTTGCAGGATGTTCGCACCACAGTTCGTTGTGGAGACCGAGAACAACGGGAGTTGAAGTAGAGCAACTCGCGAAACCATGTTCAGGTATGCTCGAAGTATGTATGCATCTTGCACTCTTGCAGCAATGTGTCCGATTCCCTCATGAAGACTTGTTATGTTGCATAGTGACCAAGGCCACGATTCATCAATCATTTACGACATCTCTTCATCTTTCAACAATCATAGTAGCTTTATTTATATTTACTAAACAGTTAATGAGCTCCAAAGCACCACAATGTTGTTTATAATAATATTAGCCCGGCCACTCACGGTGTTCAAGGGAGGGAGAGAACTCGATAAACACCTCCAAAGGATACCTGATCAGCCAGATTGTGACTTATCGAGGCTGCGAGCAGCCTGCTTGATACCTGCTTGATGGGGTTCTGGGAGTTCTTCTCCCCAAGCCCGGCCCGAGGCCAGGCTTGACTTGAGAGCTTGGTCCACCAGGCTGTTGCTTGGAGCGGCCCGCAGGCCCACATACCCACCACAGCCCGGTTGGTCCGGCACTTTTTTTTTAGAAAACAATCTCGTTTTCTCTTGAAGATGTCCCCGGTTGTTCCGGCAATATTTCTTGTAGTCGCTGGCAGGGCGTTGAACAACCGCGGACCTCTCGGCCGCGTCCAACAGCCTGGTTGACCTGACCACCAACCAGGAGGCCTGGTCAGAGACCGGGCCGCGGGGACGTTGGTCCTCGGAATCATCGCAAGGTATGTTGATCCCGGAGATCATCAGTGTCCTCGGGGCCCGGTCTCTGACCAGGCCTCTTGGTTGGCGGTCTGGTCAACCAGGCTGTTGTTGGACGCCGCTGCTCGCAGCCTGACGCATGAATCACAATCCTGCTGACCAGGCAATATTTGGAGGTGTTTAACAAGTTCCCTCCATCACCGTGAGGCTGTTGAAAGATGTACGAGGCTGTTGAAAGATGTACAGGTTTCGTAAATGGATGCATAAATGCTCTATGAACCCTGGCCCAGAAATGCACACCGTAATTCAAGAGGCGCCTCACTAGTGTTAAATATTATTGAAGGAAGATATGCGTGTTGATGCTGATTGACGCATCATGTTCATACTATCAGCATCCTGGTCGAGGACCGGGCCGAGGGGACGGTGAGCCCCGAAATCATCGCAAGGTAACCCTATTACCTACACTTGCTAAATGACCGTATTGATGGTTGAGTCTGAGGTGGCTGCTAGTTATGGCTGTTGTATTATTCACTCACGACGTGACGTCTGTCAGAGCAGAGTTTTTTTTTTATTATTATTATTTTCTACCACAAACGTGGCCACACATTTACAATGCTAACCAGCATATATACATTTTCTTCTGTCCTCCATGGAGCACAGGTGGACGTGTTATAGGAACAGTCAGAGAGGGGCTCCAGCAGGTGGGGGCCGCCGCACCAAACCAGGTTGAAGTGGATATGTGGTTCTGGGAGTCTTTTTTTTGGACAACTTATCACGAGAAAAGGCTGGGCCCAGGCTGGTCTCTGGGAGAACTCCTCCCAGAACCTCCTCCAGGTATACTCCATTGGGAAGGGGGGGGGGGGTAAATTAAGAAGATGGAGGTAAGTGAAGTTTTGGAATTGTGGAATAATTATATATATATATATATATATATATATATATATATATATATATATATATATATATATGTATATATGTATATATATATATGTATATATGTATATGTCGTACCTAGTAGCCAGAACGCACTTCTCAGCCTACTATGCAAGGCCCAATTTGCCTAATAAGCCAAGTTTTCATGAATTAATTGTTTTTCGACTACCTAACCTACCTAACCTAACCTAACTTTTTCCGCTACCTAACCTAACCTAACCTATAAAGATAGGTTAGGTTAGGTTAGGTAGGGTTGGTTAGGTTTGGTCATATATCTACGTTAATTTAAACTCCAAAAAAAAAAATTGACCTCATACATAATGAAATGGGTAGCTTTATCATTTCATAAGAAAAAAATAAAATAAAATATATTAATTCAGGAAAACTTGGCTTATTAGGCAATTCGGGCCTTGCATAGTAGGCCGAATACGACGTTCTGGCTACTAGGTACGACATATATATACATATACATATATACATATATATATATGTATATATATATGGGGGGGTATATATATACATATATACCCCCCCATATATGTATATATATGGGGGGGTATATATGTATATATATATATATATATATATATATATATATATATATATATATATATATATATATATATATATATAATAATAATAATAATAATAATAATAATAATAATAATATAGTTATGATAGTAGGGGGGTTCACAGTTACAGCCCTGCTCCTGTGCCAGGCAAGTCCACGACGGGCTCACCATAGCCCGTGCTACTTGGAACTTTTTGTTCAGAGTAGTTGAATCTAAAACAACAACAACAACAAACTGTAGCACACTATGCTGCGGGTATCACAGTGACTGTATTATTGATACAGTACACAGCATCGCTTGCTTTCCCCTCAGATTAATACATTTGTATTTCTAAGCGATAAGCGGCATTTTGCTATTTTTTTCCATTGCGATTCATAAAAGTCTTCTCTTGTATGGACTACAAGAGAAGCCGTGTATTTACACATATACACGTCTTCTCTCTGTATGATAACAGAAACTTATAATTGGTAATTTCTCTGTTATTGCATCTATGTATATGTATGTTGACTTTTGTTCAAATGTGTGTGTGTATACTGCTGCTGCTTAAGGTGATATATAGCTCCGAGCTGCAGATACTAAAATTACACTTCCCTCTGAAGCGATGTTTTGAAAAGTATCACTAACAAACTTATCAGTCTGTCATCTTGAAGCTTTATTCGATGATTGATCCAGCTGGACTGTCAGCCTAAGAGAATCTGGTAGTTGTAAACAAGTTTTAACACAAAAAATCTAATTCTGCCCTAAACCCGTCTGGAAGATTTACATCCCTCCCTGGTCGACAACCGGGCCGCGGGGACGCTAAGCCCCGGAAGCACCTCAAGGTAACCTCAAAGTAACTTCAAGGTAACTTCCTCACAAGCCCCCACCCCCTAGCAGTTAGACAGAAACCCCATCGATTCCGATAGACAGGTTTTCATTCCTTCACTTTCCTGTGACGATAGACAGACCTCAGCTTCCCCCCCTCGGCATCCCACACCTACGGATAGATAAATGGGCCGTCCATACTGGCAACCAGGCTCAGGACCCCGACAGTAAGTAGGCCAGTATTTTTAGCCAGCCTGCAGAAATCCAGCAGTTACCCCACACAGTGTCTTGTGTCTGCTGGCCCTAAATACTCGTGTCCTTCCTGCCCCTGGCGGCGTTGGCAGGTATTATACATTGATTCTTGTTTTCCCGCTCGGTGTCTCCACACTCCCACCAGACGGAGTCTTTAGTCTCGTATTTTGAGACGTGTGCTGGACGAGTACAACATGAGGTCGACGTTCAAGGAGGGGTGGGTGGGGTGTATTAAGGTTTGTGGAAGGGAGAGAGGGTAGAAAGGAAGAAACGAAGGTTGAAGAGAAGGAACGAGGGAGAGAAGGAATTAAGGTGAAAAGAAAGAAGATGAAAGAGGAGGAAGGAGGGAAAAAAGATAAATTTATTTATATAATTTTGTACCACAGACGTTATCTTGAGATGATTTCGAGGCTTAGCGTCCCCGCGGCCCGGTCCTCGACCAGGCCTCCTTTTTGTTACACATCTCCAGGAAGCAGCCCGTAGCAGCTGTCTAACTCCCAGGTATCTATTTACTGCTAGGAAACAGGGGCATCAGGGTGAAAGAAACATTTTGCCCATTTGTCTCCGCCTCCACCGGGGATCGAACCCGGAACCTCAGGACTACGAATCCGAAGTGCTGTCCACCCAGCTGTCAGGCGCGGCCATACATTGATAATGATAACTAGTTTATAGACATTTTCTTCTGTCCTCCATGCTCTTCAAATTGAGAGAAAGAGGAAGAGGACACAGGTGGGAGCTGGAAATGCAGATGACTAAGGTATGATTTTCAAGTAACAAGTTCGGAGTAATTAGGTTCTGGTGAGTTTAACAGAGTTGTAACATACATATATACTGGTGTATATATGTATGTTATATATATGTGTATATATATATATAACATGCATATATACTGGTGTATATATATATATATATATATATATATATATATATATATATATTGACACTTGCCTCAATAAATTATCTACTATTACGCTCCAAGCAACAGCCTGTTGGACCAGGTTATCACAAGTCGAGCCTGGCCTCAGGCCGGGTTCGGGAAATAAAAGAACTCAAGAGACCCTCGCCAGGTATGCTCCAGCACTAGCCGGTAGAGTAAAGGCCTTGGCCCAGATTCACAAAGAAGTTACGCAAGTACTTACGAACGTGTACATCTTTCCTCAATCTTTGACGGCTTGGGTTACATTTATTAATCAGTTTACAAGCATGAAAACTTCCCATTCAGCTGTTGTTATTATTATAAACAGCCTCCTGGTGCTTCGGAGCTCATTAACTGTTTAATAATGGTAAACAAAATCGCCAAAGATTGAGGCAAGATGTACAGGTTCGTAAGTGCTTGCGTAACTGCTTTGTGAATCTGACCCCTTGCTTCTTGCAAGGTCCGCGTTCGATTCTCGATAACCTACGTGGTGGGGAGAGACTGGAACCTTCCTCATATCTGAGTTCCTTGCCCTTGACATAGTCATACTAGTTTAGCGATTTCTCCTCGTAATTCAGCCCGTCCTCCTCAGTTATCCCAAAATGATGTGCCGAACTGAGGACCCCACGAATGGTAAATGTTCAAAATACATATTTTGACGTTGGCCATTTATATATGTCGAAATGTGATGTGCTCTTCGAGAGGACGGGATTAGCCTTACATTATTTGTTTACGTCTGTCCATATTTGTATCCTGGTTGTTATACAATGCTTTATTAATTAGATACGCGTTTATTAAAACAAAATAAAAATGGGTCGTAGGCATTCATAGGCATTGTTCGGAAATCATCGCAAGGTAGGCATATTTTTTACTTGCTTTTTACTTGTTTTTTTTTCTACTGGAAGGTTTGGCCTGTGGTAAGGCACCACTGGTGGTAGCTTGATCAAGGAAGCTGTTGCTTCTCGCAGCATTTAGTTAATCATATGTGCGCTTTTGGTTTTCATAATCGCCCATACATTTTTTTGAATAAGAAGAACAGCAACATAACGCTTTGTTAAACTAATGTACATCGGCCTCAATTGGTTAGTTTGGTTGCCTGGTTTGTTACACTTTTTATTAGGCCACAGCAGTTCAAATTTGATGCTTTTAAATTAATTTTGGTGTTAGCGCACCAATAGTTCTCTTGCCTTGCCACTCCGTAAGAAATGAAACGGTTTTGACCTAACCAGAAATGTACGAACCCAAACAACCCGCCTAACCTCTCGAGGCCGAGGCACAGAAAACGTCAATGTTTAAGGGATTGGTAGAATTGGTAAGCAAATAATGCGACGTATTAGGTGTGTAAGAGGACAGGTTGTGGTGGGAGAGATGTGGGGCGCGCCGCCTACATTAGCCCAGTGACGGGCGGGGCCGCCGTGGGTAAGCCAGCCCGGTGAGGATTTGCCGGGCTTGATATTTACTGGTTCAGCTTGCCGTGGCCTGTAGCCTCACGCTGGCGGTAATTCATGTGGTGAGTAGGTTGTGAGTCGGGGCCGGTGGGGAAGCTTTACTCGTCGTCACCAGCGGTATGACTTGGTGCTGACTCATCTGTCTTCACTCTCCTTAGTCTGCGTCTTGTGCACCCGCCTCTTACGCGTGCTGGTAGCTCCTCTTCTGCATCCTCTTCCTTTCCTGTAGTCTTATGCATTCTCCTCAGCCTCTGCCTTAAGCATTTTCCTCCTCCTCATCTGGTTTCTTATCCATCATCGTCCTTTATCTCCAGCAGTTCCCAGGACCAAGATATGGTAAGGTCGGAGTATCAAGGTCGGTGTTGGTAAAGTCACCGCTCTGTTAGATTACATTTGCCAACTTGTGTTTGGTTAAGCATAATTAGGATCTAAAAACATATATATAGTATTTACCCAGACGTTAATTGACCCTAAACCAACACACACGCTAAATATGTCTCCAGAATACATAAGATAACGTTGAGTTGAGTGACCCTGACAAGCCACAACCTATATTGACCCTTCTGCGGGGTCGCATACACACACCACTGAATCAATATTGTTCAGATTTAAGATGAATTGACACGCAAAAATAAGATAGCAAATAGTTTGACGTGTAAAGGGTGGTAGGGGGTGTTAAGAGAATTATTTTGTAATAGGGGAAATGGGGCATTTAATGGGGAAGGGTAATAATGATTATATATTGGGATAATGGGTTTAATTTGAAATTTATTCAAACATAAAATGCTAGTCATTACAGCTGAAGCTTCTACTTGACACTCTTTAACTGTCTTAAGGATCCTAAAGACAATGCTAATCCATATTGACAAATCCTAAGTATTAGGATTTGTCAGGCCTCCAGGTTACTGACTAGGTCTACTGGTTGACTGCCTGTTCAGCCAAACCATTGGTGCTTGCAGGTAACAATTAAGCATCAGTACCACAGTTCTAATTATCAGGAACGTATTAAAGTTCCATGTTCAAGATGTGTTTGTTATTCCTCAGATATCTGAAGGCGAGATACACACACTTTGGTGCACTTACTACACCTCAATGTGACTATTGAACACTTTCAATTCATGTATTACGTTCCAAACCTGCACGGTAGAGTTAAACATACTGGAACGACAAACATGGTCGGAACTGTAAAATAAATCCAAGGAAATGTCCTGGTGCTATAGGCACACTTAGAGAACACGGATATAAACATCAGACGTCCGTGATGCGTCAGTCTTATGACAACAAATGTAAACAAATATGTTAGTGGAAGTCTGGAACAACGATGGAAGCTTTCAAGAAGACATTTACAAGTTTCTACTGAAGTTAACAAAGACAGCATCATAGACCAGACAATCACCAGGGGAAGACTGGCCACAGACCAGACAATCACCAGGGAAGGCTGGCCACAGACCAGACAATCACCAGGGAAGGCTGGCCACAGACCAGACAATCACCAGGGAAGGCTGCCCACAGACCAGACAATCACCAGGGAAGGCTGGCCACAGACCAGACAATCACCAGGGAAGGCTGGCCACAGACCAGACAATCACCAGGGAAGGCTGCCCACAGACCAGACAATCACCAGGGAAGGCTGGCCACAGACCAGACAATCACCAGGGAAGGCTGGCCACAGACCAGACAATCACCAGGGAAGGCTGGCCACAGACCAGACAATCACCAGGGAAGGCTGGCCACAGACCAGACAATCACCAGGGAAGGCTGGCCACAGACCAGACAATCACCAGGGAAGGCTGGCCACAGACCAGACAATCACCAGGGAAGGCTGGCCACAGACCAGACAATCACCAGGGAAGGCTGACCACAGACCATACAATCACCAGGGAAGGCTGGCCACAGACCAGACAATCACCAGGGAAGGCTGGCCACAGACCAGACAATCACCAGGGAAGGTTGGCCACAGACCAGACAATCACCAGGGAAGGCTGCCCACAGACCAGACAATCACCAGGGAAGGCTGGCCACAGACCAGACAATCACCAGGGGAAGACTGGCCACAGACCAGACAATCACCAGGGAAGACTAGCCACAGACCAGACAATCACCAGGGGAAGACTGGCCACAGACCAGACAATCACCAGGGAAGACTAGCCACAGACCAGACAATCACCAGGGGAAGACTGGCCACAGACCAGGCTGCGGGAGTAGAATTCTCGAAATCGTCCACAGATATTGGTTATGCTCTCATTAAATCGTATTTCAATAACTATATGAATCGTTCACCACTCGCTAACGAATTGGTGTTGGCATTTGTCCGACCCATAACCCAGCGGGTAGAGGGTGGGAAGAAGTGATGGGACGACGACGGCGGTGAAGGCATTAATGCGAAGGAGGAAGAGAAATCTTACCAAAACGGTGGGGAGATGGAGGACGAGAGGGAGGGGAGCACGAAGGAAAAGGAGGAAGCGGAAGTTAGAGAAGTGCAGCAATAATAAGAAGAGTGCACCTGGGAAAGTGTTATGTGGGAAGGCGTGACTTGAGAGGCAGTTTACACCAGGGATGGCATCACATTCTGGCCCTTCTCTCCTGTCACTGGCTCGCTCTGGGGCTCTTCTCTCTTTACCTGTCCTCTGACTTGTAGTTGCGGTCTTATCCTGGCAGAGGCACTCTTATCCTGGCAGAAGCACTCTTATCCTGGCAGAAGCACTCTTATCCTGGCAGAAGCACTCTTATCCTGGCAGAAGTACTCATAGCCTGGGATAGTTCTTCAGGTAAGTAGCTGTCGTATTCTGTGCTAAATGCTGTCGTTTCTCCATATATATATTTAAGGTTTCCTTTTTCCGTTTAATGAAGTTTGTGCGTTAGTTGAAATCCTGGTATAAATTTTTGTCTTTTTTTATGTATGTACTCAGACATCCCTTCGTAATTTATATATTTTGTATCCGACATTTAAGGAAAACACGTTAGCGAGCAAGTCAACATAGTTTGAATGAAGCCTCGAACGCAGATTATGGAGTTGCTTGGAGCTATTCGTGAGTGGCCGAGAGGGAAAGCTCTTACTAACGCTACCCAACTATCATCTCCTGATTATTGTGCCTCGTTGCTGAAGCATCCTTTAGTGGAGGGGATGGGTGATGTAACACTATCCACCCCCCCCCCTGACCTCCCTCGTGTTCCGTTCATAATGCCTCACTGATGCTGTATCCTTCGCTCGAGGGGCTGAAAGCGGCTGATCCAATATCCGCTCTCGAGAATGACTTTGTTGCTGCATCCCTTGCTTGAGGGGATGAAGGAGTTGTACAAGCACTATCCCCTATGTATCTATCTCCCCCCCCCCCCAACAATACCTCAGTGAAGCTTACCTAAAACACAGTATTGGAGCTCTCACACACACACACACACACACACACACACACACACACACACACACACACACACACACACACACACACACACAAGCCACAGAAGCTGCAAACAAAGCATGTCATTCACCAGACAAAACAGCCTGGATAACCACCGTCGCATTCTACGTAAATATGAAAAGCATTGAATAATTAGCGCCCCGAGGCATGAACCCCAGCGTGAGCATCATGTACAGGGCGGGGAGCGGGCTGGTGGGCGCCGTTCAGCGTACCATCATCAAAGACGAGCCTTGAGAGGGCATTCGATACCAGTTATGTAAAAGGCAGCTAAGAGGGTCCTTGAGTCCCAAGTGAGAACCTTGGATACCACACAAGTAGAGTTATTGCTCGGTAAATTATGCCCAGAAAATGTGCTTAGAAACGGGTATGGGGGGAATATGAGCTACATCTTCATAAAGTGGAGAGTTGTGTTGTTTCTGAATAAATATAATGAACTTGACAATGAAACTGTAAATATATAATTACACTGATTGTTTTAACAGTCTACTGTGGCAGATGTATGAGTGCTACTTTAAACCCCTAGTACAGGCACTCAGACACTAGTGTGTCTGAAGAGTGATGTAACTTTGTGCCTAGCACAATGACAAACTCTTCAACACGGGTAGAACACGAACAAGGGGACACAGGTGGAAAATTAGTACCCAGATGAGCCACAGAGATATTAGAAAGATTTTTTTCAGTGTCAGAGTACTTAACAAATGGAATGCATTAAGTAGTGATGTGGTGGAGGCTGACTCCATACACAGTTTCAAATGTAGATTTGATAGAGCCCAGTAGGCTCAGGAATCTGTACACCAGATGAGAGGCGGGACCAAAGAGCCAGAGCTCAACCCCCGCAAGAACAACTAGGTAAGTACTCAGTAAGCACTAGTACAAACACACAACTACTTATCAAGCACTAATATGAACACACGCTACTTATTAAGCACTAGCTCAAGCCAACCCATCCTCCAGTTCAGATAGTAGTTTTTGTTACTATGTGCACCATAGTACAAATATTAACGTACTAAGCTATTAGATAGCAGAATGCTCTACTATTCACCTTATAGTCCGAAAAAATTAAGCTAAAAACAAACTTAAATATACCTAGGTCTAGTATAGCACACACTCGTACTATATTAGGCCTCAGATAACATGTATTAGGCCTAGGAAGGTTAGGTTAGGTTAGTTTGTCCTTGCAACATCAGTAGACAATAGTTTCCGGTTTGTCCACATTCAATATAACAGATGTCTACTTTCTACTTGCGTTGTACGTCGGTATATGTACTATGGTCCTCCTCCTTCCTATAAGTACTACCAAAACCGGAGGTTGGGCTCTTCAAGCACATTAGTAGAAGTAATTAACACATCACCATTCTATATACATTATCCCCAAAAATGTTAATTGGCGTTTCAGGAAGCCGTAAATTAGTCTTGCTCAGTGTGATTAGTCAGTGTCGCTAACTTTAATAACCTTGCCTGATAATTACACAAGTCGTGGCTCTGAACAAGATATCAATAATGTTTTTGTAATTTATCGGTAAATTGTCAAGACTCGATACTGATTAATGAATGTGCGGTACCCGCTTAGTGTGTTACCTTGAGCTGAATACCAGCTTGAGGATGGCAGCTTATTGGGGTATGATGTTGGAGTACCTGTTTGAAGAGGCCTTTTCGAGGAGCACTCTTTTAGTAGGCTTTGTAGGAGGTACCAGTTTAATGGCCTTATGTAGGGGGTAGCAGTTTAATGGCCTATGTAGGGGGTAGCAGTTTAATGGTCTATGTAGGGGGTACCAGTTTAATGGCCTATGTAGGGGGTAGCAGTTTAATGGCCTATGTAGGGGGTAGCAGTTTAATGGCCTATGTAGGGGGTACCAGTTTAATGGCCTATGTATGGGGTACCAGTTTAATGGCCGATGTAGGGGGTAGCAGTTTAATGGCCTATGTAGGGGGTACCAGTTTAATGGCCTATGTAGGGGGTACCAGTTTAATGGCCTTATGTAGGGGGTACTAGTTTAATGACCTTATGTAGGGGGTATCAGTTTAATGGCCTTATGTAGGGGGTACCAGTTTAATGGCCTTATGTAGGGGGTATCAGTTTAATGGCCTTATGTAGGGGGTAGCAGTTTAATGCCCGTTGTGTATGGATATGTAGGGGGAGTACCAGTATTATTATGAGGCCTTATGGAGAGGGGGACCAGTTTGGTTATGGGAGCCAACCTTGTGTATTTTGATATGAGGAAGTAAATAAGAAAGCAAAAATAAAAAGAGCATTTGGTACACAAGTTAAGACGTAAATTTAGACTAGAGAGATTTTCGTAAAAGTATCGGTGTCAGACTAGAGAATTTAAATTGTAAAATATATACTACTCCTATTTTTGTTATGAAGTCTAGTGAAGGACATGCTTCTCTCTCTACTCTTGTTCCTTCCTCTTGGATGGTGTCACTGGTCAGGAATTACTGAATAATGAATTACTTAAATACTTAATTAATAATTGGATGGTGTCACTGGTCAGGAATTACTTAATATTGTAAGTGTCGAGGTTTTCGTGTTACTATTGTCATGCTAAATTCACTTGTATCAGTTACACTGGTTCCTGGTGTGTACTTATACTTTACAGCTTTTGTAAAGTTCCACAGTTTTATGATATATTACACAGTTACACCTAAAGGTCTGTAATCATTCTCACTGGTTCCAGGTGGGACTTAACCTTTCATGGTCTTAAATCTGCACAGTTGTACAGGTTCATAACTTGTGTTCTTACGCTACTGGAGGGAAGTTGTGGTATACTAATGTGCAATTTTTGTATTCCAGGGTGGGTGTGTGGCCGGCACGACAACACTCGGGCTCCGCAATGCTATAGGCTGGATGACCCCTCACGTGGTTGTCACATCCACACACACGGTAGGCTGGATGACCCACTTAGGTGGTAATTACATCCACACACAGTAGGCTGGATGACCCACTTAGGTGGTAATTACATCCACACACAGTAGGCTGGATGACCCACTTAGGTGGTAATTACATCCACACACAGTAAGCTGGATGATACACAGACACAACAAAGTTATAAGGAAAATGTGGGGCATGCTGGTTGCTCCAAGCAACAACCTGCTAGATCACATTATCGCAAGAGAATCCTGAGCCCCAGATCAGGCTTCGAGAGTAGACAATCTCTAAAAACTCGGTACAGGTAAACTACTAGAGACACGGCGATAGCTTGCTGTTATCTGAATCACAATAACATTGTCTCTTATTCACCGTTTGGGTGGACCTGATTAGTATTAATTTACATCATTAATACCCAAATTAACTTAGTTTTGCCTAATCGGGGTAATTTTAGTTAGATCTTATTGCTGTTTATTCTCACTGCACAAACCCACAGCAACTCAGAATAGTGAGGATGCTGCTCATATTCACTGTCACACAGGACAGAGGATCATACACAAGGCTTGAGGTCTGAATTTTAAATGGACTTCATTCTTTGAAAACTATGGCAGGTGGCCTAGCAGAAATTGCGAGATTACGTTCATTCATTTGTTCATACATTCACTCGTGATTTCATTCATTCCAGTTTTAATTCATTCATATATTCACTGATTCATTCCTTTGTTCATACATTCACTCGTGATTTCATTCATTCCAGTTTTAATTCATTCTTATATTCACTGATTCATTCCTTTGTTCATACATTCACTCGTGATTTCATTCATTCCAGTTTTAATTCATTCATATATTCACTGATTCATTCCTTTATTATTGTTTTATTCATTATATTCAGTCTTGTTTAGCTTCATCCTTGTATTCATTCAGTCAGTCACGTTTTTTTAAATCATTCATTCATTCATTGTTCACATAATTATCCCTGTCATAAAATGGCATGATGACAGTTCCTTGATTACGATTTACTCTCCCAGCATTGTATTCCCACGTGGAGGCCTTCAGTGTGTACAAATGTGGCTGGATTCCTTCAGTATGTACACATGTGGAAATCTTCAATGTGTATTTACGAAAGCAACTGCCAGTATTTACGAGAGCCACTACCAGTATTTACGAAAGCAACTGCCAGTATTTACGAGAGCCACTGCCAGTATTTACGAGAGCAACTGCCAGTATTTACGAGAGCCACTACCAGTATTTACGAGAGCAACTGCCAGTATTTACGAGAGCAACTACCAGTATTTACGAGAGCCACTACCAGTATTTACGAAAGCAACTGCCAGTATTTACGAGAGCCACTGCCAGTATTTACGAGAGCCACTGCCAGTATTTACGAGAGCAACTGCCAGTATTTACGAGAGCAACTACCAGTATTTACGAGAGCCACTACCAGTATTTACGAGAGCAACTGCCAGTATTTACGAGAGCAACTACCAGTATTTACGAGAGCCACTACCAGTATTTACGAGAGCAACTACCAGTATTTACGAGAGCAACTGCCAGTATTTACGAGAGCAACTACCAGTATTTACGAGAGCCACTACCAGTATTTACGAGAGCAACTACCAGTATTTACGAGAGCCACTACCAGTATTTACGAGAGCAACTGCCAGTATTTACGAGAGCCACTACCAGTATTTACGAGAGCCACTACCAGTATTTACGAGAGCCACTACCAGTATTTACGAGAGCAACTGCCAGTATTTACGAGAGCAACTGCCAGTATTTACGAGAGCAACTGCCAGTATTTACGAGAGCAACTGCCAGTATTTACGAGAGCCACTACCAGTATTTACGAGAGCAACTGTCAGTATTTACGAGAGCAACTGCCAGTATTTACGAGAGCAACTACCAGTATTTACGGGTGCCACTACCAGTATTTACGAGTGCCACTACCAGTATTTACGAGTGCGATACAGTATTTACCAGTAAATACAGTATTTACCAGTATTTACGAGAGCAACTACCAGTATTTACGAGAGCCACTACCGTTATTTACGGGTGCCACTACTAGTATTTACGAGTGCCACTACCAGTATTTACGAGTGCCACTACCAGTATTTACGAGAGCAACTACCAGTATTTACGAGAGCCACTACCAGTATTTACGAGAGCCACTACCAGTATTTACGAGAGCAACTACCAGTATTTACGAGAGCAACTACCAGTATTTACGAGAGCAACTACCAGTATTTACGAGAGCAACTACCAGTATTTACGAGAGCAACTACCAGTATTTACGAGTCCCACTACCAGTATTTACGAGTGGCTCTCACGGGATGCTGCTAATAACGGTGGCATCTCTGGTGTCATCCCAAGATGCTATTCAAGATGCTGCATTATGTGTGTGTGTGTGTGTGTGGGGGGGGCATATTACGAGAGTTGCGTGTGTTGCAGCATTGTTTAGGCGTCTGGGTTTGCAAGGGACGCAAGGCTGAAGTACGAGAGGGGGGGCTCCTTATTCCCAGTGGGCCTCGGTGTCTCCCCCACCGGCTTCTGCGGCTGTCGGCTCGGTAATGTGTGAATCGTGTGCGTGTGTGCGTGTGTGTGTGTGTGTGTGTGTGTGTGTGTGTGTGTGTGTGTGTGTGTGTGTGTGTGTGTGTGTGTGTGTGTGTGTGTGTGTGGAAAAGGGGGGGGGGCCGAGTTGTTTTGAGTGTGTGGGGGTGTTTGTACTCGCCTAATTGCTGAGGAATTTTATGTTGGGTAAGGGGGGGGATATGCTTGTATTTGCTTTTGTGGTATTTGCGTCTTTACCTCGTTGGGGGGAGGGGAGAATGTGTTTTTATTATGAGCTGTTAGCTCTTGGAACCCGCCTCTCTGACCGTCGGTTGTCTAATTCCTTTGCCTAATTCATATTCTCTCTCTCTCTCTCTCTCTCTCTCTCTCTCTCTCTCTCTCTCTCTCTCTCTCTCTCTCTCTCTCTCTCTCTCTCTCTCTCTCTCTCTTTCTCTGTCTGTCTGTCGTGTTTGTGTGTATATTCACCTAGTTGTGCTTGCGGGAGTTGAGCTCTGCTCTTTCGACCCGCCTCTTGAACACGCCTCTCAACTGTTAATAACTATTAACTATTTTTTTTCCTACACACACACACACACACACACACACACACACACACACACACACACACACACACACACACACACACACACACACACACACACACACACACACAAGAAGCAGCCCGTAGCAGCTTCAGCGTGTGTGTGTACTTACGTAGTCGTGCTTGTGGTGTACACGGTTCTGAACCTATTGGGCTCTATCATATCTACATTTGAAACTGTGCCATGATGGGGGAGGGGGGGGACCAAGTGTCGGTAGCTGCCCTTGGGGAAAATGCTAGCACAACCGACCTGCAGGATGCCCAAGTTTGGACACACTGAGCCAGAGGGTTGAGAATGTTCATAATGTTTAAACTACAACTGTGGCCGCTTCCGGGTTGGTCAGAGATGTCACCTTCATTGTGTACTGTGGCAGGAGGGAAGGGGGGGGGGTGCGAGGAGATGGCGCTGCAGGGAGTAAGGAAGGAATTATCAAGGGAAAGCGCCAAGCCATTACGGCTATATAGCACTGGGAAGGGGTCACGATAAGGATTTGGGATGGGACGGGGGAAGGAATGGTGCCCAACCACTTGGACGATCGGGGATTGAACGCCGACCTGCATGAAGCGAGACCGTCGCTCTACCGTCCAGCCCAAGTGGTTGGGTGTACATGTTGAAGAGTTGTGATCTCTCTCAACAATTTAGATGTGCGTTGAATATATTCAAGCAGCAGTTGTCCTCTGTACGTTGTCCAGGTGAAGAGTTTCTCCGGCTCTGAATGGTGGCGTTGAACATCAGTACCTCAAAAGGTGCTCAACTAGTACACCACAAAAGGTGCTCAACTAGTACACCACAAAAGGTGCTCAACTAGTACACCACAAAAGGTGCTCAACTAGTACACCACGAAAGGTGCTCAACTAGTACACCACAAAAGGTGCTCAACTAGTACACCACAAAAGGTGCTCAACTAGTACACCACAAAAGGTGCTCAACTAGTACACCAAAAAAGGTGCTCAACTAGTACACCAAAAAAGGTGCTCAACTAGTACACCAAAAAAGGTGCTCAACTAGTACACCAAAAAAGGTGCTCAACTAGTACACCACAAAAGGTGCTCAACTAGTACACCACAAAAGGTGCTCAACTAGTACACCACAAAAGGTGCTCAACTAGTACACCAAAAAAGGTGCTCAACTAGTACACCAAAAAAGGTGCTCAACTAGTACACCAAAAAAGGTGCTCAACTAGTACACCACAAAAGGTGCTCAACTAGTACACCACAAAAGGTGCTCAACTAGTACACAAAAAAAGGTGCTCAACTAGTACACCAAAAAAGGTGCTCAACTAGTACACCAAAAAAGGTGCTCAACTAGTACACCAAAAAAGGTGCTCAACTAGTACACCAAAAAAGGTGCTCAACTAGTACACCAAAAAAGGTGCTCAACTAGTACACCAAAAAAGGTGCTCAACTAGTACACCAAAAAAGGTGCTCAACTAGTACACCAAAAAAGGTGCTCAACTAGTACACCAAAAAAGGTGCTCGACTAGTACACCAAAAAAGGTGCTCGACTAGTACACCAAAAAAGGTGCTCGACTAGTACACCACAAAAGGTGCTCGACTAGTACACCACAAAAGGTGCTCGACTAGTACACCAAAAAAGGTGCTCGACTAGTACACCACAAAAGGTGCTCAACTAGTACACCGCAAAAGGTGCTCAACTAGTACACCACAAAAGGTGCTCAACTAGTACACCACAAAAGGTGCTCAACTAGTACACCACAAAAGGTGCTCAACTAGTACACCACAAAAGGTGCTCAACTAGTACACCACAAAAGGTGCTCAACTAGTACACCAAAAAAGGTGCTCAACTAGTACACCAAAAAAGGTGCTCAACTAGTACACCAAAAAAGGTGCTCAGCTAGTACACCACAAAAGGTGCTCAACTAGTACACCACAAAAGGTGCTCAACTAGTACACCACAAAAGGTGCTCAACTAGTACACCACAAAAGGTGCTCAACTAGTACACCACAAAAGGTGCTCAACTAGTACACCACAAAAGGTGCTCAACTAGTACACCACAAAAGGTGCTCAACTAGTACACCACAAAAGGTGCTCAACTAGTACACCAAAAAAGGTGCTCAACTAGTACACCAAAAAAGGTGCTCAACTAGTACACCAAAAAAGGTGCTCAACTAGTACACCAAAAAAGGTGCTCAACTAGTACACCAAAAAAGGTGCTCAACTAGTACACCAAAAAAGGTGCTCAACTAGTACACCACAAAAGGTGCTCAACTAGTACACCACAAAAGGTGCTCAACTAGTACACCACAAAAGGTGCTCAACTAGTACACCACAAAAGGTGCTCAACTAGTACACCACAAAAGGTGCTCAACTAGTACACCACAAAAGGTGCTCAACTAGTACACCACAAAAGGTGCTCAACTAGTACACCACAAAAGGTGCTCAACTAGTACACCACAAAAGGTGCAGGGTTTCAAGTGAAAAAACAAAACAAAAAATGAAAATAAATTCTGGTGTTAGTACCCGAGTGAAAAAATTAAGGTGGTGAGACTGGAGTAGTTTCCTTCTTCGTCCCCCAGCTGAGTGCTCCCAAGGAGAGGGAGGGATAGAGGAGAGGGAGAGAGGAAGGGAGGTTAGAGGGGGGGGAGGGGAGGGGGCGGGGAAAGTGAAGAGGTAAGGAGGAATCACTGCCTCACCCACCATGACGTCACACCATACAGGAAAAATCAATAGCATTAGCTGGCCTGCCGTATACCCCGTTCACACTCACCATTATATTACTGTCTGGGGGTTCACGCCAGCGACGGTGACGCCTCTTCCCTCGCCTGCTGCTCTTACCCCCCCCCCCCCCCCCCCCTCCTCCCCCTCCCCTGTGCTCAGTAAGTGGTGTGTGTGCGCGCACCGCACGAAGGGAAGCTGGACGCGGAGTGGCAGGAACTTAGCACTTTCTCTGTAACTAGCTGACATTGTAACTATAAGATGTGAAGGATAGATGAAATTGTTTATGTACTAATCTAAGATGAGGTCTGATAAATACCTTTTGTGCCCTCTGTAATGCTTTTGCGCTACCGCTCACAGGATGAGTATGGGGTGCACAATAAACTAACCGCCTTCGGCGGCAAAAATGAATAAAAAACAAGGAACGGAGTCAGACACAAACTGACCATTGGTGGACTATATTCAACAGTAGAGTGGATGGGTATTCATTACGGTCTTAAATCCATACTGCAAATGGGCTCCAGAACACACCGTGTTCGGCGAAGACACGCTGCGCCTCTAGGAGTAAAAACGAAGACATCAAAATATACAACGCATAGTTAAACTACACAATGCAACGAGAAAGCATGACAAGAGGTTCGGGTGTTATAAGACACTCTTATATAAACACTGACTGAAACAATGTTATAAAACAATGAAAGAATGAAACACACTCTCTCTGTCTCTTCTAAAGTGCACAATAAAGCGCATACTACAAGAAAATGGATCACGTTAAGCTAAACCATGAAATTACAATAATGCGATAAATCTACGAGGAAATCTTTGGAGCAGGAAGAAGAGTATCGAAGCACCGTCCTCGGGGTCGAGTTTCACAACATTAGATTAGTGGCCACAGTATTAGGTTAGGTGGGATTAGCTTCATATGCAAATTGTTGAGGTAAATCTGTGGAAATTTTACGAATGCCAAGACCTGTCAACGTGCTGCGGTAATATAATAAAGACACGCAAGTTGAAGGGGATTTGTTTATTGAAAGCGTGAAATACGCGTTAACGAATCAGTTTAGGAAGACAGAACGAATTTTCAGAATAACAACATACCATGAAAGGGAACTGCAATATATATATATATATATATATATATATATATATATATATATATATATATATATATATATACACACATGGACATTTCGTTCTGAGTAGCTAAATCTAAAACAACAACGGTACCGTGTACGTTTAGGGGTGATCCTGGACGTCCTGGGGTTCGAATCCTGGTTGGGTCATTTAGAGTTCTTAGTGATCTATGGCTTGCGCGTTCATGCCCCCCCTCTCTCTCACTCACACACTCTCTGTCACCCCCCCACCCCACACACACACACATATTTTATCCCAAACTCTGAGGACGGGAGATCATCGAGTGCTTCAAGCTCAGGTTATTTGTATATTACAACAATATCAATAGCGTCCGCTTGAAGCACTCAGGGATCTCTCGTCCTCAGCGTGTGGGATCAGTGTCCTCTCAGCGCCACACTAAATCTAAATGCCGACAAAAACACTGTCGAGTCTGGGGGAAAATAAATTAGATTTTACACAATTAACTGGAGAAGGTCACAATGCTCCTCATGCTACGGTACCGTGGAGGAGGCGCGAGTGTTCCCAGTTACTCCGTTCCCGCGTGAACCCCACTCTTTGACTTCGGGCGTGAACCCTACTCTTTGACTTCGGGCGTGAACCCCACTCTTTGACTTCGGGCGTGAACCCCACTCTTTGACTTCGAGCGTGAACCCCACTCTTTGACTTCGGGCGTGAACCCCACTCTTTGACTTCGAGCGTGAACCCCACTCTTTGACTTCGAGCGTGAACCCCACTCTTTGACTTCGGGCGTGAACCCCACTCTTTGACTTCGAGCGTGAACCCCACTCTTTGACTTCGAGCGTGAACCCCACTCTTTGACTTCGAGCGTGAACCCCACTCTTTGACTTCGGGCGTGAACCCCACTCTTTGACTTCGGGCGTGAACCCCACTCTTTGACTTCGAGCGTGAACCCCACTCTTTGACTTCGGGCGTGAACCCCACTCTTTGACTTCGAGCGTGAACCCCACTCTTTGACTTCGAGCGTGAACCCCACTCTTTGACTTCGAGCGTGAACCCCACTCTTTGACTTCGGGCGTGAACCCCACTCTTTGACTTCGGGCGTGAACCCCACTCTTTGACTTCGGGCGTGAACCCCACTCTTTGACTTCGGGCGTGAACCCCACTCTTTGACTTCGAGCGTGAACCCCACTCTTTGACTTCGAGCGTGAACCCCGCGATCCCTTCCCAAGTGTTATGTAGTCGCAATAGCTTGGCGGGTTATATTGAGTGTTCCTCTTCCCCCTTCGTTGCAGTGGCCCTGCGGCGCTAGTTTCTTTGCCTTGCGGCGCTAGTTTCTTTGCCTTGCGGCGCTAGTTTCTTTGCCTTGCGGCGCTAGTTTCTTTGCTTTGCGGCGCTAAGTTTCTTTGCCTTGCGGCGCTAGTTTCTTTGCCTTGCGGCGCTAGTTTCTTTGCCTTGCGGCGCTAAGTTTCTTTGCCTTGCGGCATGTTTCATGAGTAGTCTTGCGGCTATTTTCCTCGTGCTGTACCTTGCGGCGTCTGTGGGGAATTGGAGTATACCTGGGATATATATATGCAGCACTTGACCGTTTCCCAGGATGCTACCCACAACAGTCGACTAACACCCAGGTTCGTAATGACTGTTAGGTGAACAGAGGCAATGGGTGTAAGGAGACTTGCCCATACGTCTCGCCCTGCCTGGGATGCGAACCCAGGACTATTCAGTTGAGAGCCGACTGCGCTAACCACTGCTCAACAGGGTTACCCTTCGTGTGTGTGTGTGTGTGTGTGTGTGTGTGTGTGTGTGTGTGTGTGTGTGTGTGTGTGTGTGTGTGTGTGTGTGTGTGTGTGTGTGTGTGTGTGTGTTATACAAAAGGAACAAAAATAAGGTCGGGAGACAGAGAGAGAGAGTAAGAGGAGGCAGGGGGGGGGTGATAGGAGAAGGGGGGAGGGGGGAGAGAGAGCTACTAGCTTGTGATTTAATAGGGACGTGCTGGGCGGGGGGGGGGGGGGAAGCGTTTACAAGGTGTAAACAACAAAAGTGGAAGCCCTTAACTACGCTACAGGTGTAATAGAGACTCGCTACTTGTTACAAATGTGTGTGCTCCGTTTGAAGGGTAATGGGCTGGTGCGGGCATGTATTAGACGTGTGGGCATGTGTCACGGGGTGTGGGCTCCTTGTTTATACAGAAATGCCAAATTTACAGTATCTCGGGCGCCCAGTGTAATAAAGCAGGTGAGCTTCTGGAGAGATGCCAGAGACGTCCGGAAGATATGGGTCCACTCCACGAGGGAGGAGACAAAGCAGTGACAAACACGTATAGACCGAGTCAAGAACAGTCAACGGGTGAACACCTGGGGCCATTCTCTGGGAGTAGAAACACTCGCGAAACCCACTTCAGGTATGCTACAGGTATGAACACGTGTGACGGTACAGCGGAATGAACGGGTTAACACTTAGTCACAGAGCGGGAGCTCCGGATATTACCGGGTGATGATGTGGGCGCCAATGGTGTGTAATGTTTAACCCTTACTGTTGGAAAAGATGTTCTTTATCATTGCTTATGATGAGGACATAAAATGGGACCAGTGTCACGGGCTGTAAGTTGTAGTTGCTTGTCTGGTGGTGGTTGAGAGTTGTAGCTACTTGTCTGGTGGTGGTTGTGAGTTGTAGCTGCTTGTCTGGTGGTGGTTGAGAGTTGTAGCTACTTGTCTGGTGGTGGTTGTGAGTTGTAGTTGCTTGTCTGGTGGTGGTTGAGAGTTGTAGCTACTTGTCTGGTGGTGGTTGTGAGTTGTAGCTGCTTGTCTGGTGGTGGTTGAGAGTTGTAGCTGCTTGTCTGGTGGTGGTTGAGAGTTGTAGCTGCTTGTCTGATGGTGGTTGAGAGTTGTAGCTGCTTGTCTGGTGGTGGTTGTATGTAAAGTGGTTTAGTCTAAGCAATTACCAAAATCAGTTGTGTGCAGCAGGTGATAAATACCAGCATCAGAAGCAGCTTGATCCGACTGTGTGCACCAACAGTTGTGCTCATCACCGGGGCTCTAGACCAAGCACAAGTCGGCACCCGACAGCTTATGACGTTTCGAGTGGCCTTACCTGTCACTGTCGACGGGAAGTTGGGTCTAGCTCTTGTGTCCCGCCTACTGCCCGAAACGCTTTACGTAATAGTGCATTTAGGCATTGTATGTAATAGATCTATCTATAAATTCATCAATATTTGTATCACACCTTGTATGTATGTATTTTACCTGAATAAAGATTTGATTTGATTTGATTTGATACTACCCCTGTTGTAACTCTTGTGTTATAATTTAGCTATTCTGACGTTCGAATTCCTTGTCGAATCTGGATTTACAGTTGTGGATGAAGGTGGCTATCGTAAAGTTAGCTAGAGATGATTTCGGGGCTTAGCGTCCTCGCGGCCCGGTCCTCCTTTTTCTTTCACATCCCCAGGAAGCAGCCCGTCGCAGCTGTCTAACTCCCAGGTACCTATTTACTGCTAGGTGAACAGGGGAGGGACATCAGGGTGAAAGAAACTGTCCATTTGTTTCCACCTCCGCCAGGGATTGAACCAGGAAATTTAGGACTACGAATCCCGAGCACTGTTCATTCAGCCGTCAGGCCCTGGTGGCAGAGGCTCTCCTAGTCACTCTCATAGTTTCTGTGTACTCATTTTTGGCCTCTTTTCTTTATTTCGTGATTTCCTTCTGTGTTCTCTAATACTTCTTCCCCGCTCTTTTGTTTCCAGACATTGTCTGTTGAACCACGGGCTCGTCTTGCCTCCCTTAATCCTTAGTGGTGGTATAAATCTTTCTACAGCTTTTTTGAGTTTGTCCGTTACGTAGTCAGAATATCCCTAAAGAAAAAACAATAGTCAACGGCTATTGAATATCCTCCCAAAGATAAGAAATATTACTGGCACAAAAGTAGATGTGTCCACGAACAAGAAACAGACATGTTCCTGCAAGAAGAACTAGACCAGTGGGGTCGTAGTGGATATGTGGGGGACTCAGACCACCGCTCCAAGCAGCAAGCAGTCTGTTGGACCAAGTTATCACATGACAAGCCTGGCCTCGGGCTCGACTTGGGTAGTAAAACTCCCAGAACCCACTCCATGTATGTGTCAGTTGCAGAGTTAAAATATAGATGGAGTAGGGGAGGAGTTGAAGCTCCCCGACGTTCAGTGGGTCGCTATCGCGCGTACTTGCATATCGGCCTCATTTTTCAGCGTCGCCCCCCAAAACGGAATAAAGGACTTGGCAATTTTGCAAAGGAAGTTGCAGTTTTGCAACTTCCTTTGTCAAGAAGGGCTCTGTCTGCAGCTGTATAAAACTTTGATAAACATCTCCCTGGCCCAAAGTCATTCTCCTCAGAGTATTGAGAGCCTTTGATGGCAGGATTCGGCTACAGTGAACACTCTCAATAACATGTCTACAACAGGCATCATGCAGGTAATATTTAGCTGTAACTGCCTACAGCTAAATATTAAGGAAACTGATGAAAGTAAAATTTTATTTATATATAAATATATTTATATTTATATATATATATATATATATATATATATATATATATATATATATATATATATATATATATATATATATATATATATAATATGACTGTCAGAATGGAAAAAAAAATATCAAACGACACTGATTATAAAAGGAAACACACTTCAGTTTACATGAAGTGATCAAACAAACTAACCTTTATAATTAACACAACAATAAATTACTACCTCAAAGATTATAATAATAAAATAACTACTACTAGAAACAAACACTGTTTAACTTACATGAAATAAACAAGCAAAGTAAAACTTGATAATTAACCCCTAACTAGTCAAATCTAATACAATAATAATAATAATAATAAATAAGCACTTACTGAAACATTATATAACGACAAAAACATTCAAAAAACAGTCATAGAAACTCGACTGAAACCTAATAGAAACATAAAAAACAAATCAAACTAGACACTAAAACAATTATTATATGGCATAATTAAACAACTGTAACAGTGTAAAATATAGACACATGAAATGAATGACAACAAAAATGACAAACCATGGGGGACTAAAGCAAATAAAACCATCAGAATGAACTATAAATCAAAGTCCAAGGCCTGCTGTGCGTTATACAGTGTAGAATTGAACAGTTGAAAGATTACTTAGCAAGGGCCGCAGCTCCTTGATATATAAGGATTCCATTATTCTCAAATCTGACTGACCATTCATGTACATCTGACCATTCAAGCAAGGAGAGCGGTGAGGGGTGTGGTGTGGTGGGGGGTGGGGGACTGTTGGGTGTATGTTGGAGGATCAGGAGGGATGGAGGGGATATAGGGTAGATGGGAAGATAGATTGGAGAGGGTAGGATGGTGGGAGAAGGGATTAGAGGTGGGAGATTGAGAGGGTGGGACGGTGATGGGTAGTTGGGGGGGGGGGGTGTTAGAGGAGAGGATTACCTTGAAGTTACCTTGAGATGGTTTCGTGGCTTAGCGTCCCCGCGGCCCGGTCGTCGACCAGGCCTCCTCGTTGCTGGACTGGTCAACCAGGCTGTTTGACGCGGTTGCTCGCAGCCTTACGTATTAATCACGGCCCGGTTCATTAGGTATCCTTTGGAGGTGCTTATCCAGTTCTCCCTTGAAGCATCACCACACAACCTAAATACCCGTCTCCGACCACTCACATTAAACCTGGCCACAGCTACCAGACGTGTGGCCATACACGCCCTGACATGCAGGGGGATGTGTCGTGAGGTACACATCCCAGGGAACAGCTGCTTGGGTTTACTGAGGGCGTGTTATAAGATGTGAAAAGTCACGTTGAGGGCCAATTGGTCTCTCTGTCTCTCTCTCTGTCTCCCTCTCTCTGTCTCTCTGTCTCTCTCTCTCTGTCTCTCTGTCTCTCTCTCTCTCTCTCTCTCTCTCTCTCTCTCTCTCTCTCTCTCTCTCTCTCTCTCTCTCACTCTCACTCTCTGTCCCTCTCTCCCTCTGTCTCCCTCCCTCCCCTCCCCCCTCCGCCACTTCCCCCTCCCTCTGTAACAAACTAGGCTGTTGTAAGAATTATCCAGAGTGGTTTATCGACAAAAGAGAATGGGAAGCTGAGCCGCATGGTGACCTGACCCCCAGGGGAATTCGCGGTGGAAATAACCGACGCTTTGTTCATAGCTGCGTATAATGAACCATCCTATAGTATTCAGCAATTTAGAGAAAATTAGCCTTTATTCATTTTGCATTAAAATTGTATTGTATAATAGTACTGGATACAATATCAAGAGTATTCTAATTATTGAGTTTAAGTCACCATCAGTGACGTCACGAATCAGATCTAACTTTTGAGGCGGAGTGACCGGCGGTCATAGGTCATCAGGGGTTGACAGGTCTACTATTTCTCAAAGTTTTAATAACCATTTTTGTGATCGGGAACAGCTCTGCCGTTAGATGTTTGTAATTTAATTCAGTAAAATAATTCAACCAGTCTGGATCAATTAAGTACAACAGAGTTTAATTGTTATAACTTAACCTTGCTAAAGTAACTGGGTAAGCGATGCGGAACAATACAATACTCTGTCTGGGGTAGTCCAGACAAGGAAAAGAGCAGTGTGGTCACGGAAGCAGCTGGGATAAGAGGTCAACATCTTACCTCTCCCCAAGAACAGCCCCCAACACCTAGAGCTGTGGTCGCCCAAGGTATAGTTGCTATTGTTAATTATAGAAATAGTCTTCTCATTTGCCACTCAGGTCAAGTAGGGAGTGTTAAAGTGATAGGGAGTGAACATATTTAGATTGTGTTTTAGTTTTCTTTTAATAAATTTGTTATTAATTTGCATTTTATTGTTTCCATGTGTTTTATGTGTATACTTGTCCTGGTCACGTGGTCCACACGAGGCAGAGTTGCATTGGGCGCCGATTCTAACATCGAATCGGAATTATCATTACCGTGTAATTTATTCCACACTCAAGGTCATCGTTTATAGTGGGGATCAAGCCCCTAGGTTGATTAATTAGCGTGATCGATCCAGACCTCGATCATTGCTCTTGTATTACTGGTCTGGTGGTGGCAGCAGAGGTGACTCTAGGGTTTTGTTCAGAGCTTAGGTCACGTCATACTGGGTGTAGAATCCTAAGTCGGTCAATCGTCTTAGGACCACGTGGCGTGGAGTTGGCTTTGGTAAAAGTTTTGGAGTCCCTTGGTTTAGAAATAAAAGTAAGAATACGGGTAGAGGGAGTAGAAAGAAGGAAGTAAAGAGAGAGGAACCTAACCCGTGTTACACCTCCCTCAAAAGTACAAGGTATGGAGCTTAAAGCAGCAAGCCAGAATAGTTGAGGACAAGTCTGGGATGTCAAGACCAGCTCAGGAGATCAAGAACCGTAGTGGCAATCTGTGAGAGAGAGGGAGAGAGGCACGTGAAGTGGCACTCAAGGAACACAAGCACCAGGCTCAAGAGGAGTACACACACGCCTACTAGAAGCAGGAAAGGAGTTAAAAGCACACACAGTATAACATGTGCAGGGGACAAACACAAGGGAATAGAATATTTGAGTTTTATTGATTTAAAATGGCACAGGGGGGAGGGGGGAAGACCCGTTACCTTGAGGTGCTTCCGGGGCTTAGCGTCCCCGCGGCCCGGTCGTCGACCAGGCCTATCGTGGGGTATACCCTGTGGGGTATCCCTGATGCAGGTTTGGGATCAGCCCCTCTGTTAGGGTATATCTTGAGGTGATCTTGATGATTTCGGGGCTTTTAACTATCTACATCAGAGGCCCGAGACTGTTCAACACGCTTCCACTACACATAAGGGGCATGACTGGCCGACCCCTCATAGTGTTCAAGAGAGAACTGGACAAACACCTCCAAAGGATACCTGATCAACCAGGCTGTGACTCATACGTTAGGCTGCAAGCATCCGCGTCCAACAAGAGGTCCAGCCGCAACCAAGAGAGGTCTGGTCGGGGACCGGGCCGTGGGGACGTTGAACCTCGAAATCATCTCAAGGTAACCTCAATGTAATTGTACCCCCCCCCCTCCCTACCCTTTAATCATACCCCACACACCTGTACCCTTCCCCCAACTCCTGTTCCTTCCCCCCCACTCCTCTGCCTTTCCCCAAAGGCAAAGAAGGCGCGCGCGCGCGCGCGCGCGCGCACACACACACACACACACACACACACACACACACACACACACACACACACACACACACACACACACACACACACACGCACGCAGCACGCACACTGGTGGCTGGAGACTAGAGGGCCACCAGATTGGTTTACGGGCGTCTGTCATAGCTCACTTTTATTGACACGTGACGCTGGCCGGCGACACCTGCCTCTCACCTCACAGCCTCACAGCTCAACACACACACACCTGCCTAGGTTTCCTTGCCGCAAACTTCCAACGTTTATATCACATTTTACCAATTTTTTTAAAGATGAGTTGCTGTTTTTTTTTTTTTTTTTAATGAGTTGCTGTGTTTTTTTTTAATTACAAAAGCAGATTAAGACGGGCTTCAGGGAACACAAAGATTATCGTCAGAAAGAATTGGTTAAGGTGAGGAAACTAACCGGTAGTTAATAAATAAAGTTTATGTAGAAGGAATGAAAGACATTTATTTTCTTTCGGGGAATGTTGAATGCCATTTGAGTCAATACAAGATTTATTAGGATGGTAAATGTTTTCGATAAACTAAAGAATTAGGTGTTGCTCTTTTCAGAGCTGGAGAAATTGCTGACCTGGAGAGCGTGCGGAGATACTTTACTGCTAGAATCTACTCAATAAAATATCTAAATTATTGGTAGCGACTAAAATGCCTAAATATGCATTTCTATATATATATATATATATATATATATATATATATATATATATATATATATATATATATATATATATATATATATATATATATATATATATATATATATAATACACACACACACACACACACACACACACACACACAAGAGTTCTTTCATTCTTGTTCAGCCACTAGCAAGCATGTTTCGGGCAAGTCCTTAATCCCAATTTTTTCCCCGGAATACGACATACCAAATCGTTTAACAACCAGGTACCCATTCACTGCTGAGTGAACAGAGGCTACAGTTAAGGATTGACGCCAAGTAAATCCTCCCCGGCCAGGATACGAACCCAAGGTCAAACCGCTCGCGAAACGGCAGACGAGTGTGTTACCACTTCGTCACGGGAACTGCTAATCAGGGACTTCTAGAGCGCAGGTGAGAGGGAGACGTAATTTACACATGAAAAATATTAAAGAGGCTGGTTGCCCGTAATTTAGTGCTGGTACTGGTTGTGAAAGCACCACCTGTAGTTACTGCACCATGTAGGCAGGCTTATTTTTCCACTTGTTAAATTCCATTTATTTTTTTCACCACGTTGGTGGAGGCCTGGCCTCAGGCCGGGCTCGGGGAGTAATATAACTCTCGAGACCCTGTGCAGGTTCGCTCCAGGTATACCTTAAGGTTATATTGACGTGGTTCTGAGGATCAATGTTCCCGAGGCGCAGTGTCTGACCAGCCTCCGGGCTCTCCGTCTTATCAACCATCCTGATGGTCGCGGCTCCTCGCAGTCTGACGTAGGAATCACAAACTGATTAGGTGCCATTTGAGGTTTTTATTAAGGTCCTCCCTATTGAACAAGGAAAAAAATCAAAGTTGGCATAGCTTTTAATTCTGCAGCTTTCAGGTCTCTGGGCATTTCTTTGTTCTTCTAAATCTAAATTAATTTCTTGAATTTGTATGTTTCTAATAATTGCATAAGATAGTCTAAAGTCATAATCAGTATTTTCTTTCCTGCAAGCCTCATTGGCCAATCTATCGACAAAGTCATGTTTTCCAACTCTGGGGAGAGAGCCTTCTGCGTTACTGTTATTGCTGTCATTATAAGACAAGAGTCATGAGTCATGTATACAGAACTCTGTATAAACATCAGAGGTCCGCGGTTGTTCAACATCCTCCCAGCGAGCATAAGAAATATTGCCAGAACAACCGGGGACATCTTCAAGAGAAAAGAAGTGTCGGACCAACCGAGCTGTGGTGGGCCTGCGGGCCGCTCCAAGCAACAGCCTGGTGGACCAAGCTCTCACAAGTCAAACCTGGCCTCGAGCCGGGCTTAGGGAGTAGAAGAACTCCCAGAACCCCATCAAGCAGGTATCCTGGACCTAACGTGTGTGCTGCTGCACTTCCCATGTAGTGCTATGCGGTATATAAACATTTTATCCAATATTACGTCCTGATCTACATGGTAGAGAAAGAGGCAGACATACAGAGTAGAGATGTGCTGACATGTGTTGGGGTGCCATAACGTGTTCCCTTTTGTTACTGTTATTTGTCATAATTTATCTTGGATATGTGGAAGGGTGCCCCATGGTACTGTGCTTGCTTCCTTATTCTTTCTCATCGGGACACAAACTATAGTACCACATCATACTTTGCAGACGAGACTAGAATTTTTATGAGAGTAGGCAATGTAGATAACATAGCAAACCTCCAAATTGATGCAAATCAGAAAATAATATAGTTGTATGGCTAGTTGGTCACTTAACCTTGATTTAACGGAGGGAGGTTCTTGACGGCAGTTCATACAACCTCTCCTCTTACAAAGAACGTCGCATTTCGATCGTATGCGTTACATAGGGCCAAAAATTGTCGTACTAGAAAAATGGAAGCGGCTCGCGAAGTGACGTACTGTCCAGTTTTCTGTTGTGGGTTCTCTGGTTGATACCTGGTTGATGGGGTTCTGGGAGTTCTTCTACTCCCCAAGCCCGGCCCGAGGCCAGGCTCGACTTGTGAGAGTTTGGTCCACCAGGCTGTTGCTTGGAGCGGCCCGCAGGCCCACATACCCACCACAGCCCGGTTGGTCCGGCACTCCTTGGAGGAATAAATCTAGTTTCCTCTTGAAAATGTCCACGGTTGTTTCGGCAATATTTCTTATGCTTGCTGGGAGGACGTTGAACAACCGCGGACCTCTGATGTTTATACAGTGTTCTCTGATTGTGCCTATGGCACCTCTGCTCTTTACTGGTTCTATTCTACATTTTCTTCCATGTCGTTCACTCCAGTATGTTGTTATTTTACTGTGTAGATTTGGGACCTTGCCCTCCAGTATCTTCCAGGTGTATATTATTCGATATCTCTCTCGTCTTCTTTCTAGTGAGTACATTTGGAGGGCTTTGAGACGATCCCAATAATTTAGGTGCTTTATTTAGGTCCTTTAGGTTTAGGTTATTAGGCTTTAGGCTTTAGGTTTTAGGTTATTTAGGTATTTAGGTTTAGGTCTTCTGGTAAGTGAGGAGAGGCCACTTTAATTTAACCATTCTCTTGAGGTTAGGAGGAGGACGGGCTGGTTCATACACTACCAAGACACATGCGAAGGTCGAGGAGGAGCCAGCGCGGGTGCGATACGTGATTGGCGGCGTGTTTGGCGCAAGTGTGGGGTGGCACTCGAGCCATCACTGGAGGGTACACGCATGCTGCTGGCCACGTCGACGGCCGCGTGTGTGGTGGGGGAGGGTGGAGGAAGGGGGGTGTTGGGAATCGCCGCTCTCCGTGTTTGTTGACGTTGGTGCTTGCTTCATGATGTGCAGCGACTCAGCCTTCGTGGAATCTGACACACAACCCCCACACCGCAGACTCCTCGTCTTCCTCCTCCATCTCCTCCTTTTCTTTCTTGTCTTTCTCCTCCACCGTCTTATCCTCTTCCATCTCGACCTTCTGCCTCGGGTGGCTTCTCCATTTACTCTCGCTGTTTAGTACCACCACCACGTCGACACCTTCACCACCACCACCACTTCCATTGTCTCTTCCTCTATCTCTTTTTACACGTTAGCTTCTCCACCTCCAACCTTTTATCTGTTGTTGCCAATCACTTGGGCTGGACGGTAGAACGACGGTCTCGCTTCATGCAGGTCGGCGTTCAATCCCCGACCGTCTATAAGTGCTTGGGCACCATTCTATTCCTCCCCCCTTCCCCCCGTCCTATCCCAAATCCTTATCCTAACCCCTTCCTAGTTCTATATAGTCGTAAAGACTTGGCGCGTCCCCCTGATAGTGTTAAAAAATCGCCATCGCACAGGATGGTTAGTCATACAGAGGCATGTGATGAGTAGTCTGCACTGGCAGACTCGGGGGGGGGGGCATTATGATGATATCATCAAGAACACAAGAGTGAGGAAGTTTCTCACTAAATGATACTAAATGATACTGGTGATACTAAATTGTTACTGTGATATTTGGGTCAAAGTTTTAAATGGAGGCGGGGGTTATCTCCTCTTGTTTTCACTGTACATTTACAGCTGTAGCAGGAGGGAGGGGGGGGGGTTTACTAGGGCGTGGCCATGGCCACCACACCCTCATCACTATAGTCTCCAGCGTTCTTATCATACTGCAGTCTGTCTGTCTGTCTCTCTCTCTCTCTCTCTCTCTCTCTCTCTCTCTCTCTCTCTCTCTCTCTCTCTCTCTGTCTCTCTCTCTCTCTCTCTCTCTCTCTCTCTCTCTCTCTCTCTCTGTCTCTCTCTCTGTCTCTCTCTCTCTGTCTCTCTCTCTCTGTCTCTCTCTGTCTCTCTCTGTCTCTCTCTCTCTGTCTCTCTCTCTCTGTCTCTCTCTCTCTGTCTCTCTCTCTCTCTCTCTCTGTCTCTCTCTCTCTCTCTCTGTCTCTCTCTCTCTCTCTCTGTCTCTCTCTCTCTGTCTCTCTCTCTCTCTCTCTGTCTCTCTCTCTCTCTCTCTCTCTCTCTCTCTCTCTCTCTCTCTCTCTCTCTCTGTCTCTGTCTCTGTCTCTGTCTCTGTCTCTGTCTCTCTCTCTCTCTCTCTCTCTCTGTCTCTGTCTCTCTCTCTCTCTCTCTCTCTCTCTCTGTCTCTCTCTCTCTCTCTGTCTCTCTCTCTCTCTCTCTCTCTCTCTCTCTCTCTCTCTCTCTCTCCTCTCTCTCTCTCTCTCTCTCTCTCTCTCTCTGTCTCTCTCTCTCTCTGTCTCTCTCTCTCTGTCTCTCTCTCTCTCTCTCTGTCTCTCTCTCTCTCTCTCTGTCTCTCTCTCTCTCTCTCTGTCTCTCTCTCTCTCTCTCTCTGTCTCTCTCTCTCTCTCTCTGTCTCTCTCTCTCTCTCTCTGTCTCTCTCTCTCTCTCTCTCTCTCTGTCTCTGTCTCTCTCTCTCTCTCTCTGTCTCTCTCTGTCTCTCTCTGTCTCTCTCTGTGGCAGGAGTTGCATGCCATGGCTTACCGTGAAAGCGTTGTGTCCCCCAGTGTGTGTGTGTTGCCACGGAGAATTTGTAATATACAGTTTGTCACGTGTTTGTATTTTTCATATAAACTTTTAATAAAAGTGTTTGATAAAGCCTTGCAAAACACCTCCCCCCCTCCCCATAAAGCTTACAAGACTGTAAAGCGGGTGCAAGGCTTACCGAGAATGGATAAGAGCTTTTTCAAAGAATTGATAACGTTTAGCTTTATAGCTTTTAGCTTTAGCTTCTCATATAGTTTTTAGCTTTAGCTTCTCATACAGCTTTTAGCTTTAGCTTCTCATATAGCTTTTAAAGGCCTTGTGCTGTTCTGTCTGCCTCTCGTCAAGAGGCAAGCGTTGTCTGCTGCCTGGTGCTACCGTGAGGTGATTCCGGGGCTTTAGTGGCCCCTCGGCCCGGTCCTCGACCAGGCCTCCACCCCCAGGAAGCAGCCCGTGACAGCTGACTAACACCCAGGTACCTATTTACTGCTAGGTAACAGGAGGCCATGATTCTTGGTATCAAACATTTAAATGTCTACTTACAAATCCAATACACTTTTCATAAATCATGGCGGACTAGATTGCTGTTATTATATAAAGTACGGTACCCAGCGATGCCCGGGTCTCCCCCCCCCCCTCACCCCCCCCATCCCTCTCTTCCCTTCTCTCTCACTCCGGCACTGTCCCTGTCAGCACTTCTGTTTTCCTCTTCCCTTCCCCCTTCCTTTTCCTTTCCCATCTCCCCTATCATGCTTATTACATCCTGAGCCTGGCATGAACCCTGTTATGCAGAACCAGTGGTACCTGTCTCTATTGAGTGGTACCTGTCTCTAATGAGTGGTATCTGTGTCTAATGAGTGGTATCTGTGTCTACTGAGTGGTACCTGTCTCTAATGAGTGGTACCTGTCACTAATGAGTGATACCTGTCACTAATGAGTGATACCTGTCACTAATGAGTGATACCTGTCACTAATGAGCATGTGTCTTACAACGTTCCTGTTTTGTCAATACTGTACTTAAAGGTTATTTATTCAGTTGATCGTGGTGGTGTGTTGGTGTAGGGGAGGCTTGTGTCCACGCTGAGCTGGTGTTAGCACACCTGCCGTGTATTTCGACAGATGTGTACCGTCACAGTCACACACACCTGGCAATGACCTCAGAGCCTTCGGTCACTGTGGTAACCGCCCCTGTCGCTCCTGCGTATGTCAGCAGTCTCTGCACCGGTCTCCTGTTGGGTGATGCTTTCTCGAAGGCTTTCTGACAGTCCGAAATGACCTAGTCCGCCAACCCTTCTCTCTGTTTGCTCATCTCGGTGGCCCGGAACAACCGTGGACATCTTCAAGAGAAAACTGGACTGTTTTCTAAGAGAAGGTCCGGATCAGCCGGGCTGTGGTGGGTATGTGGGCCTGCGGGGCCGCTCCAAGCAACAGTCTGGTGGACCAAACTCTCACAAGTCAAGTCTGGCCTCGGGCCGGGCTTGGGGAGTAGAAGAACTCCCAGAACCCCATCAAGCAGGTATCAAGCAGGCCCGTCCATAGAACTGTCATCACGCTAGCGTATGTCTAATGAGACAGGCCATTCTCTCTTCTTAACAGGTACCACCAACCCTTCTCTCCGTGTCCTCTACTGGCCTTATATTTATGAACATCTCAGTCTACCTGTTAACACTTATTTGGAAAATGGGAAGCAAACGGATAGCATGATTTTACGTATTAGGGAAACGAAATCAATGGCAAAACCAATGATAGGTTTGTATTTTCGGTGCTGTGGTGTGAAGTTGAAAGTGGCCACGTCATTCTTGGTGAATGTAAAGGGCATGCGTGACGTCCAAGTGACGTTAGGGGCGGCACTGTTTGTCAAACCATTAGGACGCCTCACTAAACACACACCTTGATCGTGGAGCCTTAAACTGGTAAGCTTGAGACTTGTAGTACGCTATTTAGTGTGTGTGTGTGTGTGTGTGTGTGTGTGTGTGTGTGTGTAAACACCGCCTATCTCCTGGAGAGAAGCTGCTGGCGCACGCACCTTATGTTTAGTTAATTAAGGTAAGGAAGAAGATAAGATGTGTGTCGTAGCTGGCCCGAACGAGAACGATGCTTCAGCAAATACCAGTGTTGACTTGGTGATGTCTGTATTTAGCTTACGAGAGTTGTTGCGATTGGGAATGGTTTAATATTTGTCCTCGTCTCATTTTAGAGACAGTTGAGAGGGAAATATTGTACATTGGTGTATCGTCTGAAAGCTCATTGTAAATAATGGCGAAAGCAACAGCCGTGTCAATCAGGTTATTATTAGACAAACCTATGTCTAGTGGGTGACCTGATCACCCACTAGACATAGTGGGTGATCAGGTGAACCACCTTACCTTGAGGTGCTTCCGGGGCTTAGCGTCCCGGCGGCCCGGTCGTCGACCAGACCTCCGGTGAACCTAGGTTACCGGTGGAATTGTAGAACACTAGAACTCTGGAAACTAACTACAGGTAAACAGCAAGATAAATTGTCTCGGATTTGAGCCTACGCAAGAGACAAGGCGTTTAACCCCCTGGATACCTAATCAACCAAGCTGTAATTCATTCGACAGACTGCGAGCGGCGTTGTCTAACAGCCTGGTTGACCAGACCACCAACTTGGAGGCGTGGTCAGAGACCGGTCCGCGGGTTCGTTGATAATAAGGAATCACCTTAAGATATTCTCAGGGTATTTGGAGCGGGTCTGCGGGCCGCTCCAAGCAACAGTCTGTTGGACCAAGCTCTCACAAGTCAAGCCTGGCCCCGGGGCGGGCTAGGAGAGTTGAAGAACTGTGATTGTGACGGCTATGGAGACCTGCGTTCTACAAACACAAACAACCTAACGGACCTGGCAATCACTAAGAAAGCCCGGCCCCAGGTCGGCCTGCGATAGCACAACTCTCGAAATCATTCATAGGTAATACACAGGTATGAGTAGAGCGACACCCTCCCCCACCCCCCTTTCCCCGGCATTTACAATATATTCTAAACTAATATAACTTCAAGTATTAAGAACACATTCATTATAGCGGCTTGGAATAAATCCAGAGAGGTAATAAGTTTGTTTGTTTACAGTGATGGAGTGGGCAAGAGGCGGCACGAGACGCAGGGCCCACACTCCTCTTTGGTTACATGATCTGTGCCGCAACACTGCTGGGTTGTTGGTGTGGTCTTGTGCTGCAACACTGCTGGGTTGTTGGTGTGGTCTTGTGCCGCAACACTGCTGGGTTGTTGGTGTGGTCTTGTGCCGCAACACTGCTGGACTGTTGGTGTGGTCTTGTGCTGCAACACTGCTGGGTTGTTGGTGTGGTCTTGTGCCGCAACACTGCTGGGTTGTTGGTGTGGTCTTGTGCCGCAACACTGCTGGGTTGTTGGTGTGGTCTTGTGCCGCAACACTGCTGGGTTGTTGGTGTGGTCTTGTGCCGCAACACTGCTGGGTTGTTGGTGTGGTCTTGTGCCGCAACACTGCTGGGTTGTTGGTGTGGTCTTGTGCTGCAACACTGCTGGGTTGTTGGTGTGGTCTTGTGCCGCAACACTGCTGGGTTGTTGGTGTGGTCTTGTGCCGCAACACTGCTGGGTTGTTGGTGTGGTCTTGTGCCGCAACACTGCTGGGTTGTTGGTGTGGTCTTGTGCTGCAACACTGCTGGGTTGTTGGTGTGGTCTTGTGCTGCAACACTGCTGGGTTGTTGGTGTGGTCTTGTGCTGCAACACTGCTGGGTTGTTGGTGTGGTCTTGTGCCGCAACACTGCTGGGTTGTTGGTGTGGTCTTGTGCCGCAACACTGCTGGACTGTTGGTGTGGTCTTGTGCTGCAACACTGCTGGGTTGTTGGTGTGGTCTTGTGCCGCAACACTGCTGGGTTGTTGGTGTGGTCTTGTGCCGCAACACTGCTGGGTTGTTGGTGTGGTCTTGTGCCGCAACACTGCTGGGTTGTTGGTGTGGTCTTGTGCCGCAACACTGCTGGGTTGTTGGTGTGGTCTTGTGCCGCAACACTGCTGGGTTGTTGGTGTGGTCTTGTGCTGCAACACTGCTGGGTTGTTGGTGTGGTCTTGTGCCGCAACACTGCTGGGTTGTTGGTGTGGTCTTGTGCCGCAACACTGCTGGGTTGTTGGTGTGGTCTTGTGCCGCAACACTGCTGGGTTGTTGGTGTGGTCTTGTGCTGCAACACTGCTGGGTTGTTGGTGTGGTCTTGTGCCGCAACACTGCTGGGTTGTTGGTGTGGTCTTGTGCCGCAACACTGCTGGGTTGTTGGTGTGGTCTTGTGCCGCAACACTGCTGGGTTGTTGGTGTGGTCTTGTGCTGCAACACTGCTGGGTTGTTGGTGTGGTCTTGTGCCGCAACACTGCTGGGTTGTTGGTGTGGTCTTGTGCTGCAACACTGCTGGGTTGTTGGTGTGGTCTTGTGCCGCAACACTGCTGGGTTGTTGGTGTGGTCTTGTGCCGCAACACTGCTGGACTGTTGGTGTGGTCTTGTGCTGCAACACTGCTGGGTTGTTGGTGTGGTCTTGTGCCGCAACACTGCTGGGTTGTTGGTGTGGTCTTGTGCCGCAACACTGCTGGGTTGTTGGTGTGGTCTTGTGCTGCAACACTGCTGGGTTGTTGGTGTGGTCTTGTGCCGCAACACTGCTGGGTTGTTGGTGTGGTCTTGTGCCGCAACACTGCTGGGTTGTTGGTGTGGTCTTGTGCCGCAACACTGCTGGGTTGTTGGTGTGGTCTTGTGCCGCAACACTGCTGGGCTGTTGGTGTGGTCTTGTGCCGCAACACTGCTGGGTTGTTGGTGTGGTCTTGTGCCGCAACACTGCTGGGTTGTTGGTGTGGTCTTGTGCCGCAACACTGCTGGGTTGTTGGTGTGGTCTTGTGCCGCAACACTGCTGGGTTGTTGGTGTGGTCTTGTGCCGCAACACTGCTGGGTTGTTGGTGTGGTCTTGTGCCGCAACACTGCTGGGTTGTTGGTGTGGTCTTGTGCCGCAACACTGCTGGGCTGTTGGTGTGGTCTTGTGCCGTATGTTGCTGCCCTCTCTTGCTGCTCTAAGTCACCACCAGCTTGTACTGTGGACGGTGTTGTGGCTGTGGTGGCTGTCAAGAGGGTGTGGTGCACCACTCCCTTCCGTGCACCTGAATTAATGCAGGTTGGGATCATGCAGTGCACCACACCTGGGGCACTCCCATGATAATTTCTGCCACCAGCGTGCATGCATGCATGCACACACACACACACACACACACACACACACACACACACACACACACACACACACACACACACACACACACACACACACACACACACTAGTGCTGATGGAGTAACGAAGCAAAGGAAATAAAAAAAGTGTTAGTAAATCTCAAGTTACTGGATAAGAACTGTATAAACATCAGAGGTCCACTGTTGTTCAACGTCCTCCCAGCGAGCATAAGAAATATTGCCGGAACAACCGTGGACATCTTCAAGAAAAAACTAGATTGTTTCCTTCAAGGAGTGCCGGACCAATCGGGCTGTGGTGGGTATGTGGGCCTGCGGACCGCTCCAAGCAACAGCCTGGTGGACCAAACTCTCACAAGTCAAGCCTGGCCTCGGGCCGGGCTTGGGGAGTAGAACTCCCAGAACCCCCATCAACCAGGTACCAACCAAGAAGGATCGGAGAACACATATGAACATTCAACCCATCCGCTCAACTAATAGGTCGCATTATTTATATCATAGCCAACAGTACAAATGCAGCACACTCGATGGGTTAGGTTGGTTGTGCTTGGGTTCGCATATTCCTAGTTAGGTTGGATTTGTTTACGGAATGGTAAATCAGAATATCGGCCTGGATTATTACATTCAAAATATCGGCGGGATTTAGCCTGGGCAAGCAAGGACAGAAGACGATTAATATTAAGCTTAGGTGGTTCACGAACAAGTGTAATCAAGTTGAAGCTGAATGCGTCGGGGATTAAAATATCATCAGTGTCTTAGTTGATAAATATAGTGACTGTGAAGTTACAGAGAGAGAGAGAGACCATCCTCGTGAAAGGAAATGTACTTACATTAACTAGTTGGTGAAACCTACTAATATGTAGTGATGGATCACCAGAAAGTGTCAATATTTAGTGATGGACCACCGGAAAGTACCAATATGTAGTGATGGACCACCAGAAAGTAACAATATGTAGTGATGGACCACCAGAAAGTACCAATATGATAGTGATGGGCCACCAGAAAGTACCAATATGTAGTAATGGACCACCAGAAAGTGCCAATATGTAGTGATGGACCACCGGAAAGTACCAATATGTAGTGATGAACCACCAGAAAGTACCAATATGTAGTGATGAACCACCAGAAAGTACCAATATGTAGTGATGGACAACCAGAAAGTACCAATATGTAGTGGTGGACCACCAGAAAGTACCAATATGTAGTGGTGGACCACCAGAAAGTACCAATATGTAGTGATGGACCACCAGAAAGTACCAATATGTAGTGGTGGACCACCAGAAAGTACCAATATGTAGTGGTGGACCACCAGAAAGTTCCAAAATGTAGTGATGGATCACCAGAAAGTACCAATATGTAGTGATGGACCACCGGAAAGTACCAATATGTAGTGATGAACCACCAGAAAGTACCAATATGTAGTGATGGACCACCGGAAAGTACCAATATGTAGTGATGGACAACCAGAAAGTACCAATATGTAGTGATGAACCACCAGAAAGTACCAATATGTAGTGATGGACCACCGGAAAGTACCAATATGTAGTGATGGACCACCGGAAAGTACCAATATGTAGTGATGGACCACCGGAAAGTACCAATATGTAGTGATGGACCACCGGAAAGTACCAATATGTAGTGGTGGACAACCAGAAAGTACCAATATGTAGTGATGGACCACCGGAAAGTACCAATATGTAGTGATGGACCACCGGAAAGTACCAATATGTAGTGGTGGACAACCAGAAAGTACCAATATGTAGTGATGGACCACCGGAAAGTACCAATATGTAGTGATGGACCACCGGAAAGTACCAATATGTAGTGATGGACCACCGGAAAGTACCAATATGTAGTGGTGGACAACCAGAAAGTACCAATATGTAGTGATGGACCACCGGAAAGTACCAATATGTAGTGGTGGACCACCAGAAAGTACCAATATGTAGTGGTGGACCACCAGAAAGTACCAAAATGTATACTGTACCCAGGTCACATTTCGTATGAGTTGTGTACCCAGGTTCTGGGTGAAATTACACTGAGGTGTGTGTGTGTTCAACGTCTCAGTCCTCGACAATGTTGAGGATTAAGATATAGTGGCGAGCGCTATACTCAGCTTCGAGTGGTAATATGAGGCAGGACGGGACCCGGAAACTAGTAAACCAGTCGGTTGACGGCCAAGAGGCGGGTCCTAAGAGCTATAGCTCTTCCCATCCCCCGCAAACCTAGGCGAGTACACTGTTTAAAACACCTGGACTCACACTTGAGGCCCAAGTACTAAAGCTTAATCGCAAAATCACTCCAAACTTAGAAATGATAAATTCCTTATTGTTTAATTCAAGATGCAAGTATTTGTATAATAAAAGAATTACCATAAAAATGACTACCTTAATTTAAACATAAAAGAGCATGGATGGCTGGCTTTACATTTTATCTATATATTTATTTTCCACGATATTCGCTTCGGCATAAACAGCGGGGATAGTAATTAGCTGGAAACGTGCCTATTGTTATGGTAATGATAAAAACGTGTTGAGCACCGGACTCTCGCTGATAAAACGTGGTTATTGTGCTTCACTTAATATCGCAGTGTTGTTGTCGAATTAGAAGCCCTCTCATGGCAGGACGTGTATATATATATATATATATATATATATATATATATATATATATATATATATAATATATATATATATATATATAATATATATATATAATATATATATATATATATATATATATATATATATATATATATATATTTTTTTTTTTTTAATTATGGAAGGGAGTACCACCTGGCTGGAAGAAGGGGGACCCATAGCCTCGGAGGAAACCACACATAACGCATTGGAGGGAATGTAGGTCCCCTCCAATACAGTTTGTGTGCTTTTCTCCTACCACCCCCTTCCCTTTTTTTTTCTTTTTTCCTTTATTGTGTATTTAAAGGTTACAAAACATACAAGACAAATGCCTAAAGGTTATGGATCTCTTGAAGCTCCTCCGCTTCTGGACAGGAACCGAGGACGCAGCAAGCATTTCCCCTCTGGATCGCCACACTGAGACGCTGAAATAAAAAACTGGAAGCCCTTGGGTCTCTGGTGACGTCAATGAGCTTGGAACCCAATTCCTTGAGAAATCCCAAGGCACTCTTGCCCCAGGGGCCATGCGTCTCAGACGTTATGGGAACAAAGAGGTATTGACCTTCCAGTCGCCTGTACCTGAGTGATTTTGCTGTTTTCCTGTGGTTGGCCGCCCCACCTGCTTGATCAGCTCCGAAGTGTACATAGGTGTCAGCCAGGGTGGATACACATGTGTAGTCCCACACCAACTGTCTACCCTCCTTCCATGGGTATATGGTGATGCCATCAGGGCGAAGTGCCGGGAAATCCGGGTTTTGGACCCCGGATAAGGAGTACCGAGGCGAGGTTCTCTCTCCGCTGGGCACCCAGCTGAGACGAGGCTTCTCTTGATGATGTCATTGACCTCGTTGTGTCTTGCATGCCAGCCCTTTGTGCTTCCGCAATGCAACCCATGCAGTCCGTATTGGTCTGCTTCCACCCTGTTGCAAATACACTTGTATTCAGTGTGAATTGGGGCACCAAGGCGGAGGGCCACTGCTACACGAAGGGATTCTGGATCTAGGCGCGTGCCCATTGCTGACATGGGTACTGCCAGGAGGAAGTCTCCTGCATGGGGGGCACGCACTGCTCTGAGGCGGGCTTTCTCCTTGTCTGATGTTGCGACGCTGAGCATATATATATATATATATATATATATATATATATATATATATATATATATATATATATATATATATATATATATATATGTCGTTACCTTGTGCGGCCCGGTCTCTGACCAGGCTTCCTGGTTGCTGTACTGGTCAGCCAGGCTATTGGATGCGGCTGCTCGCAGCCTGGCGTATGAATCACAGCACCTCCAAAGGATCAGGTATCCTTTGGAGGTGCTTATCCAGTTCTCTCTTGAACACTGTGAGGGGTCGGCCAGTTATGCTCCTTATGTGTAGTGGAAGCGTGTTGAACAGTCTCGGGCCTCTGATGTTGATAGAGTTCTCTCTGAGTACCTGTTGCACCTCTGCTTTTCAACGGGGGTATTCTGTACATCCTGCCATGCCTTCTGGTCTCATGTGATGTTAATTCCGTGTTCAGATTTCGAACTATTCCCTCTGATTTTTTCCACGTGTAAATTATTATGTATCTCTCCCGCCTGCGCTCTTGAAAATGCAGATTTATACATTTAAATCGGTCCCAATAATTGAAATACATTGAGTGGATTCTAACAGTAAATTATCTTTGCACGCTCTCCAGGTCAGCAATTTTTCCATCTTTGAAAGTTGTTGTTAGTATGCAACAGTACTCCACCCTAGAGAGCACTAGTGTCTTGAAGACTATCATCATCGGTATAGCATCTCTAGTTTGGAAGGTCCTTGGTATCCAACATGTCATTTTTCTTGTAGTTGTGACGGCTACTTTATTATGTTCTTTAAGGGTAAGGTCTTCCAACATGATTAATCTTAGATCCGTTGCATTGCTTTTCCGTTCTATAGTTTGATTTGACTGTGTTTTATATGTCGTCTTCGTTAATATATTTACGTTTTTTTCCATAGTGCAGTAACGGGAACTTGCCTTCATTAAATACCACATTATTTTATGTGGCCCATTGAAATGCCTGATTTCTATTTGTCAGTGCGAGAGAGAGAGAGAGAGAGAGAGAGAGAGAGAGAGAGAGAGAGAGAGAGAGAGAGAGAGAGAGAGAGAGAGAGAGAGAGAGAGAGAGAGAGAGAGATGCGTGCGTGTGTGTGCCTGTTGACTGTAGCTAATTAATCTCGGCAGGATCATGATGGTCGCGCCCATCATGCTGATGAGGTGAGAAAACTTGCTAATATGAAAGGTTGGACGATCATCAGGTTTTGGCGCCACATGCGCGCGCCGCCTCATACAATACTTCCATCTCCGCCGCGCACCTACACTGCGCACCTTGCTCTCCGCGCGGC